>NC_142931.1:117732376-117737376 GCF_046866305.1 Octopus bimaculoides
TATATATATATATATATATATATATATATATATATATATATAAATGAGTCGATATATGAATAATGATTTTCATAATTGGCACAAATTTCTGAAACAAGGACTCCTTGATTACTGAATTTATTAAACACGGAAATACAATTAAAGGATTGAACTCAGAATATAAGTTGATGTAGATGAATATCATGCACCATCTATTGCTTCTCTTTTGTATGTATATTTGTACATACAAACACACACACACGTGCGCACCACACACACACATATATATAGATACATACATATATATATATATATATATATATATATATATATATATATATATATATATATATATATATATATATATATATATATATATACACATGAATACTTAAGCATATATATACATATATATGTGTGTATGTGTAAGTAAAAGATTGTATCTGATATTTTAATCTTACTTGATGTTCATTTATTATGAACATTTATTACAGCAGTATAACAAATATTTACTCTGTAGGTGGGCGTGTGTGTGTGTGTGTGTGCAAATATACTCGCAAATTCATGCATGTAGAGGAAAAAAGTTTATTCTCTTACCGTTCAGTATACTCATCTAAGTATATGTATATATATATATGTGTGTGTGTATGTGTGTGTGTGTGTTTGTGTGTGTGTTTAGATATTGATATAAATATAGATATATATATATACATCTATATATATACATATATACATGTACATATATATATTCATAGATATATGTATACATATATACATATATGTTTATGTATATATATATATATATATATATATATATATATATATATATATATATATATATATACGTATGTATGTATTTATAATGGTTTTGAATTGAACTGAGGCAGTAATTTGAGGTGTTAAAACCAATTTATAGCCATCAATTGGCTCTTGGTACCAATGGGTTGGGTATTTTTTTTTTGTTTTTCTTCTTAATTTTCCACAGGTATGTACATATTTGAACTGTAATATTATAATGATATTTACAACCCATGTATCACAAGTTTATATTTCTTGAAGCAAACTTTTTCACTTCTGTTTTAAGCCGTTCAAACAATATTCCATTAATAAACAACCTTTGTTTATTAAATGAAAACTTTTACTTGTACGTTTCAAATATACTGAATTAACTCTGTGGCTTCTCAATTGGACAGAATGAATCTACGAAAAATAAAGAAAAATCACATAAATAAGACCATTTAACGTTTATCTTTTATCTACAGAAATGTTAGTTATTGTGACGGTCTCACGTTTCACCAATTATTTCAACATTTTTTAAAACCAAGCTATTGTATTTTTGTGACTATGTAAGTTATTTTTGTAAAGATTTTCGCATGGTCATTTGCGACACAGATTCAAAAGTATACATACTCTTTTTACAAAATCACCCTGTTTTTATTACTATTTTGTCACAGTCACGTTTCGCCATTTCTTTGAAAATCTATCAATATTAATTGTCACATTCACATCTGCACAATCTGTTGTTTCAACACCTTTCGTTTATATGTGTAAAAGTGTTTAAAATTACATCTGAATCAAGTTTTAGTAGTTTCATCTGTATATTTGGGCGTGACAGCACCAATATTTGCAGTTATGTCTATTCCAGGTCTCATCATTACTTTACAAACTTGCATATTGCCCTTGCAGCAATGTCTCTTTCAGTTATGACAGTCATCTTTATAAAACAGGTAGCTATGTTTGTAACGACACTTACAAATAAGAATTTGTTCAATAAATGTGAGGTGGCTTAAGGTCACTTCACATTTCTTACAAATATTTTACAGCTAATTCACTCAGTCGTCAAAGAAGAGTCAATCATTCAATGAAAGAAATGTTAGTACCGTAACTCTTACTACGACTTTATAATCCTTACTGTCAAGTATATATCAATTCTTATAATGGCATCAGTTTTGCAAATCTAGTAATTTCAATCATTTGCTATTAACTGTTGAACTCGCCAAAGAAGAGTCAATCATTCAATCTGTAGTATAGAAACAGTGACAAACATATTTTCAATGTTTGCACTATTGTCAATTTTCTGTGAACTGTAGCCATCATGGCCTTTAACTTGAAATCGCATGATTAAAATTTCTGCAAATCTCTTCACGTCCAAACATCATACAGCTATCAACATACGTTTTCTTTTTTGTATAAAATATGTCTCAGATATTGTAGCACTTGAAATCAACACAGACTTGTTCTTATGAAAAAAAAAATATATAAGAAATCTCAAAACTTCGATAATACTTTGACTTGTTGTCCCCTGCCATCAGCAAATCAACAGAATAAAATTAGTTTCAGCTCTTCACGAAACACTTTTCGTTCTTTTACCAAGCAGCCGTTAACTTTTCAACACTGAATATTGGCAATTCTATTGTGAATATCATGAGCACAAAAAAATATGTTAAACCGACAAAAATATTTACCAGCTCTTTTCTTGTCCAAACTACTCTAAACTATAATAAGGACAAAAGTAGTCACGTTTTCTGTTAAAATGTCATTATTTTCTTTATTATCTCTCAATTTCAAGAGAAATCACAAAAGAAATTTTATCATTGTAAAAAGCCGAAAACGCCGCTAATGTTGTTACTCGAGTTCCTAGATATATCTACTCGAACTTGATCGTAATTTATTCCGTCTAAACGTTCGCCATTATCCTTTTGACATTAAAATGAGCGATTTGACGCTTCATTGCTGGGCTCTTGAACTTTTATTTTCTCCTTCTCATAGACATATGAGAGGGAGATTGTTACGTTGAAAACACTGTTACATCTTTATGCTAATATACAAAAACCCCGACACATTAGTAAGAGTTTCCCTTACATTAAATTATATAATGATTGACAGTGTTATAATGAATCTGTATTTTATGACAACTAAAGTATGTTTTCTGCTTGAGTGATATTTCTTCTATTGAATTTTAGTCTCAGAACAGACGAAAAAATATTGAGATGTTATGTATTTTATTAATTCAATTAAACAATTTATTGGTCTTTGTTGAATGCTTTTTATCCATTATGAAAATCATAAACACTTTATTTTAAACAAATAAAGACCATCATGTTTCCACAAAGTGGTATAATTTTACCTCAAAGTAAATAGTGAGGCCTTTTGTCTCTTTTGTTTTGCATCAGCTAACTTATTAACTAACGTGCTTCAAAAGACTAGTATATTCAACCTACACTTGTATATGTCTCCCATTGCTATCATATTCAGCTTGATTGACGTTGCGAAGACAACTCAACATTTTCTCCCTCTGTCTACACGTTTCGAACCCAAAGTGCTATATCAAATTTAGACTCAACATTGAAAATCGCGAGTTAATGTAAAACAAATCCGATAATTGTAATATTGAAGACGTTATATTTCTGTGGACATGAATACTTTGAATCACAAATAGCATTCTGTTTTGCCTTCCCCCCCCCCCCAACAATTTCACCGAAAAAAATCTATAAAAATCTTTTTTTTCCATTGTTATTAGTCGTCTCTGTTCATAATTCATGAACAGAATACATAATCACTAATTATAATTAAATCACTTAATAATTGTCTGCATAAACATTCAACTGAAATCATTGCCTAGATTAATTGCTAATTAAGTTCTTCCGCATCTTCGCTCCTACTTTCATACACACAAAGAGACAGTTCTTTGAAAATAATAGGTAGGATCGAATACAGGGAGATGAATATGCAAGAACAGTCCCACGTTAAATCATAAACATTCAGCCAAACAGACACACACACACACACACAAACAAGTAGCAATCATTATTGATTTCCTCTGGCAAAGCATGCATCTCTTTCATTTTCTATCCTTATATGTATATGTATATGTATATGTATATGCATATGTATATGTATATGTATATGTATATATATATATATATATATATATATATATATATATATATATATATATATATATATATATATATATATACATATATATATATATATATATATATATATATATATATATATGTATATATATATATATATATATATATATATATATATATATATATATATATATATATATATATATATATGTATATATGAATACGACTAACCATTAAAATATTTAAACAAACGCATATTCACATATATATATATATATATATATACACACTTTCTCACACACAAACGCACACACGCACACACACAGAGACACACACACACACATACACACACACATATATACAACGTCTAAACACACATATACACATACGCATACATATATTCATATGTACGTGTTCGCGCCTGTGTCTGAGTGTTTGTGTGTGTACGCATGAGTACACGGTGTGCGTGCGTGATGTGTGTATGTCTGTGTATGTATCTGTATGTGTGTGTGATGGTCTGTGTGCGTGTGTGTGTATAAAATATTACTTCGTGGTTACTGTTCACCTTGCACATCTGTACATCTGCCGTTGTGCAACATGACATTATTCAATATAAACATCAGGCATGTATACATTTTATTAAACTAAAATGTGCTACTGCACTACAGTCCTTTGCCTCAGGAGAACAATGAGATATTAAATGTGTGCCGACACATGTATAAGTAAGTGTTCATTTGCGGGCGTGTTTATATACGCGAGGGTTTCTGACCGTGTATGTCCGCAGGTGTGTGCGATATATATATATTCATATCACCATTAATTAATTCAATCCCATGCAATTCGAACAAGATTTAGGTAATTTCCTAAATAATAGGAAACTATATATTTGCATCCCAACAATCATCTCTCTCTATAACAGGAAGTCATCTCTTTATGCATTCATTCTATTAATTACTTTTTACCTCACGTTATTATAGCACACCTGTTCTCATACACATACGAGCACACAGACACAGATATCTCTCACTAAACGTTCACTTTCATAATACAAACCAACATATATAGATGAGTGTTTGTATTTGTGTGTGTGGGGATGTGTATCAATACATAAATACAAACATATATAAATATATATCTCTTTCT
>NC_142931.1:117742376-117744876 GCF_046866305.1 Octopus bimaculoides
TTTATCAAAATATTTTAATAAAACTGAAACGATCGTCAGCTTTATACGGTGAATCCTATACATATGCATACAAGTTATATATATGTGTGCGAGTATATATATATATATATATATATGTGTGTGTGTGTGTGTGTGTGTGTGTGTGTGTGTGTACATATATACATACAAGCATGTGTTTGTATGTGTGCGCATAAGGTACATGCGAATATATTTGTATATACAGAGTGAGGGAGACAGAGAGAAAGAAAGACACACATATATATATATATGTTTAAATAAATAATTGTATGTGTATATGTATATGCATAAATATATATTATATAGTATTAATATGTGTGTGTGTGTGTGTGTGTGTGTGTGTGTGTGTGTGTGTGTGTGTGTGTGTGTGTGTGTTGTTCATATACATGTCCTTGACCGCTCTCGGTTATTTTTCTTAGCTCATTTATGTTTATTTTATGCAAATTAGCTAGGTTAAAAATGTATCCTATTCCTGTTTCTACATCCCTATGTCCTTTGCCTGAAGAAAATATGGTAGGATGACTTTCATACTGATGATGAATACTGATGCTGCAGCACTTGTTAATGGCTGCTTTCTTATCTCCAAACAATGAAACAGTCCTTTTATCTTTAATCGCATGTCAGCTTAAGAGAAAATTCTTGTTTCTTGAGATCATTTTACCTTCTCATATGAAGCTGGTCTTAATTGACATTAGGTAATTATCATATATTCTCTGAAGGCGGGAATACTTTTAATGAATCATTAATTCATGTCTTTTATATATCTCTATTTGAATATATTATTAATATACATATAACAAGCCACTTTAAATTATTTCTTTAATCCCGTTTGGTTTTCCCTGTCTGTCTGTCTGTCCGCCTCTCTCTCTTTCTCTCTCTGTTTATATATATATATATATATATATATATATATATATATATATATATATATATATATATAATTATTTAGAATTATAATACAGGGTATCAAGAGATACCACCACGCTGAAAAAATAGCAGTCAAATCCTGACTCCAAAACCACAATAAATGTCCGCAAGGCACGATTAGCGAAGACGAAGACCAAATAAACCAGTAAAAATAATAAGATAATTTCAAATCCTGGATTTCTGGCTTTGCATAAATGCTCTGCCTTCATCAGTGAAATATACTCAAGTACATAAATACAAATACATGCATATAAACAGTATACTTACATATACGGACGTATACATGCATATATATGCACCTATGCACACGACTAGCTTAAATAGCCCGCCTAAACAACTTCTCGTGCGATCCCGAACACGAGAAGTTGTTTAGGCGGAATGAGTATACATACACACACACACACACACACACACACACACACACACACACACACACACACACACACACATGTATGTATGTATGTATGTATGTATGTATGTATGTGTGCATGTATGTATTTGTGCCTCAGTGTGTATACGATATTTATTCTTGTGAGCTTGTTTGTAATTTCCAGCCCTCGGCTTTCACATATAGGCTAAAGAACTCAATGCTTCAAACATAGAGTGTATTACATAGTTTAATTAATAAACAGTATATAAAGTTAAGTTATTCCTGTTACAAACTAAATCTGGATCTTACTATATATACTATTACAACCCACGCGTCTCCTATCCACAATTGTTCATAATAAACTACACCTGATTGTCATCACTATGTGTTACATGTATTATTGACCCTATGTTTGTACGTATTCACTTCTGAACATGTTCTTTCACGTAAATTTGTTAGTATATATATATGTATGTGTGTGTGTGTGTGTGTGTGTGTGTTAGTGTATATATACCTGTCAGCATATATATATATATATATATATATATATATAGGTTCAAAAAAACACAAAAAACAATAACAAAAAAACAACAAAGTGAGGACGTAATACGGATAGTGTTATTGGACGCTCGGGAAAGGAAGGATATATATATATATATATATATATATATATATATATATATATATATATATATATATATACATATATTTAGGACGAATGTTGCATGTTTAATCGTGAAATTTCTCGTTTTATCAAGTTCTGGCGCTATTCCCTCGATACCTGTACACCACTCAGCAATATCTATCTCCCAGCTTTGATAGACGTTATGTGGTAGATCAGTTAGGTTTAACTGTGTGGAAGGAAAAACAGATGGAGATGGGTGTTTGTGTATGTGTATATGTGCTTACATCCGCATACGCACGCACGAACACATGTACATACATACACGTGCACTCACACATACGTGCATGTGTACAAATGTGTGTCAAAACGCGCATACACACACGCGCACACACACACACGCGCACACACACACACGCGCACACACACACACGCACACAAACATATGCACACACACATATATACACACATACGTATAAATGTGTATATAAATATATATATATGCACGTGTGAATATATACGTACGTGCATTCGTATATATATATATATATATATATATATAT
>NC_142931.1:117749876-117767376 GCF_046866305.1 Octopus bimaculoides
TCTTCTCAATCTGCTGCTCCTAAACATCATTTTAACCGTTTATATATATATATATATATATATATATATATATATATATATATATTGTTGATAGAAAGGACAACATAACAAAGAAAGAGACCTCGATATTATGTAAATAGAGGAATTTATCTGTAAAAATATGTGACACTTATCCGGTAGCCATGATAAAACTCCGAGTTTCTGATGCCGGGGTGGGAACCCACGCCAACATCTCTTCAGTTGTCCGGCCACTGAAAATTCCTGTGAAAAATGACCCATTTATATATATATATATATATATATATATAGACATAGGAGTTTTGTATCGACAGTAATGCAAATATGAGCATAACATTTTTATTAACATTGATCGTTCAAATTGAAAATGTTGGAAGAATAATTTCTCCTCTCTAGAAATAGTCTCCATCACAAGAAATGCAGTTGTAACATCATTGAACCCAGTTCTCGTATCGGTTTTAAAATGTTTGTGTATACACTGTTGTAGCCATTTAGTCATAGTCGCTTTCTCTACATCTTGTTTATCAAATCGCAGTCGCCCGAAGACTGAATTTCATTGGAGAATGAGGAGCGTTTTCAGATTCTTGTAATAATTTCTGTAAAGCATTTTGAGTGTCTCACTGTACAACTTGATGTTTACGCTACAGCCACATTCAAGAAAATCAAGGAGATACATTTGTCATCCTTTAAAGCAGTCACAATAACGTTCTGAGCCAACAGCTGACTTTGAATTACTTCGACTTTAGAGAAGAGATGTATTGCCATCGGATCCTAAAAGCATGGTCACATGTTATTCACTTTCACCAGATCTGTAACAAATTATTTTCATTGGTTTCAAACGATTCCAGCAGATAGATTAAAGCTGTCTTCCACCCTGTTTCAATTCAAATTGAACGTCAGCTGCATAGGTGCTCACTTTCCTACACACTTTCCGATATCCAAAGTCTTATACCATCATCTGTAATGTATTATGACTGCAGTCCAGTTCTGCAATAAGTTCACAGATTGTGACTAGTCTAACCGCGCGAATCAATTCGTCTACTCGTTGACGATTCATGGCAGAGGGCGCAAGTGAGTGCGGAGTGTGTCTTTCATGTTGGTACCCCACTTCTTTAAAATTCTTCATCCATCTGTGCATAACGCTTTTGTTAACGAGTCAACTCTGTACACAGCCTATAGCATTCTGTGGATTTCGGACAGCCTGCAAGATTTCTTTTATTCTTTGTAAGCCTAGTGCTTATTCAATCGGTCTCTTATGTCGAACTGCTAATTTACGGGGACGTAAACACGCCAACATCGGTTGTCAAGCGATAGTGGGGGACAAATACAGACACATAAACATATTCATACACACACACACACACGCATATATATATATATATATATATATATATATATATATATATATATATATATATATATATATATATATATATATATATATCAATTAGAAAATGGAGGATAATATGCTGTACCCAACGACTTGCAGACAGTGTATCCCGTTGAATTCATTAACTTAATTTGTAACTAAAGTGACAAAAAGCCACAAAGTACAAGTGTTTATGACGAACCATGTTATATTGACAACCGGGTTTACAAATAAAAGTACATAAGGAATTCGAGAATAAACATAAATTTAATCTTACAGCTGTTTAGGCCTAGCGTTGGCATGCCCCATTCTATCCGAATAGCTCCTGCCGGAGCTGGGGTGGATATAATCGACTAGCCCCTTCTCACAGAATTTCTGGCCTCGTGAATATAATAGAAAGAATTATTTATATACGTATATATGACCACATATACGTATACACACACACATATTATATATATATATATATATATATATATATATATATATATATATATATATATATATATATATATATATGCGTTTCTGTATTTCACTAACAAAAACTCGAAATACCTTAAAGAACCTCTTACATGAAAGTCTATTATACTCACACACTCACACAAATACAACACTCCAATATTTGCGTATGTATGATTGAATGTACTATCCCATATAGGTGTGGACTTTTTACATACATACACACACTTAGGCGCGTGTATACTTTTTTCCTCTTCAGATTTGTGATTTTTAATATAAAAACATTTACACATATAATTCTTTGTGGAACATATCATTGATGCACACATATTTCAAATTTCAGTTTTAATAAATATATTAAACCCAACAACACCTCGTTGTCCTACAACACTTACTACCCCTCATATTCAAAAATGCAAAACAATTGCATTGAATTTACTCATGTTGCTATCAAAATTATGCACTATTTTATCTCACCTGTGAAATCGCCTCGTGATTCAGATTTTGCATCTGGTTGCAGATTGTATTGTTCAAACCAAATTTACTGCGTGTACGTTTGTGTATGTTTCTATAGATGTATGTAGTTATGTATATATGCGTATATGCGTCTATCTATCTATCTATCTATCTATCTATCTATCTATCTATCTATCTATCTATCTATCTATTTTTATATGTATGTACATATATAAATATATGTATATATATATATATATATATATATATATATATATATATATATATATATATACATATGCATATAGACACATACATATATACAACCACATCAATAATCGAATATGTGTGTTTATCTATATATATGCAAGCTTATATGTACATGCATATATGCATATATATGTGTTTATGTGTATACATACACAGACATACAAATGTGCCTGTATTCATCTGTATTATATACAGGTGTGTGCATCTGTCCATGTATGTATGTATGTGCGGGTAAGCGTGTGTGTGTGTGTGTGTGTGTGTGTGTGTTTGTGTGTGTGTGTGTGTGTACATAATTAATTGAAAATGCATTACACAGCGTTTGGGGGCATTTAAAGTTTTAAACATCTTTTAAAAATAAACATACAGTTTTAACTTCAAAGATTTTTTTTCCGTGAGTAGAAAAATGAGATGGATTTGATCAGCTTCTCGTTTCTTTCACACCTTGATAAAATTATATGTTTATTAAAAAAACATGCCTTACATTTGAAATAACCACAAAATACCGTTTGTACTCTCTGTACTTAATTCACGTTGACAGTGCATTTTACGCTGTTTTAGTTGTATCTAATTTTGTACACACAATATATAGCTGTAAGCTACTAATCTCTCCTTGTATTCAAGAATGTTTTCTTTCTCTGATGAAGGCGTAAAAGGACCAGGAACTAGTCTGATCAATTCTATTTTATGCCTGTGGACACATTATTTATTGAGAGCAAGAAGTTGAGTGAAACGGTTTTGGTATTTATTGTTACTCATCAGAGTCGTTTACTATGCTTTGCAAATTGTCGAATTTACGGAGAGTAAATTTTAGGACAATATAAACAAATAGCATAGCATTTATGCATACACATTTATTCAAACTGCACTTGCTGGTGCCTTTGTTAGTATACATACATACATACATACATACATGCACTAGTATACCTACAGCAACTCACATACACACACATACTTAAACATGCGTATACGCATATTTATGTTCTTTTTTCTTTTATCTTTACTGTCACTTAAACATGTGTTCCCCTCACTTCCATCATATTTTATCGATACTGTTTACAATTCTATACATTGATTTTTTTTTCTACAGTTTTGATCTTTTAAAATATGTTTATAAACTCATATAAAATGTCTTTAATCTTTAACAAATGGAGATAAAAAAGAAAAAGAAAAAATAAACGAAAAATAATACGAACGAAATATTCGGGGTGGCGATTTTTGTGCAAAATGAATTAAATTTTTTTGTTTGATTATCTTTTCCATGAATTTTTTTTCAAATATCAATAACCTTAAATGAAGCAAAATAAAAGAAAATGAAAATTTAAATTTTGTGTTTAATAGCCACCTCAGTAATAATGATACTGATAACAACAACAACAATAATAATAATGATGATAATAATAATAATAATAATAATAATAATAATAATAATAATAATAATAATAATAATAATAATAATATGCAATCAAATAGAACAATCTTTACACACAACCTAGCATACAAACGCTACATAAGCTAAAACAACACAATTTGCGCAAAATATATTCTACAAGCTTAAAGCCCAATGATAAAAAAATGACCCACATTACATGTACCAAGCACAACAGAACAAACATTAATATTAACAAGAAAGGAGAAACAAAACTATTAACAAAAAAAAAAAACTGACGCAGTACACTATCAGTAGAGTCTATACTCAGCCAATCCCCGCAAAAATAAGAACACAATACTGCACGCACCTCAGAAACACGGTGATGTACCTGGTACTGCAGTAGAATTCGCAAGAACTTACCGAATAACAACAACAACAACAACAACAACAACAACAACAACAACAACAACAACAACAACAACAACAACAACAACAACAACAATAATAATAATAATAATAATAATAATAATAATAATAACAATAATAACACGCTAAAATAAGCATTTTGTTTTTTCATCATTGTTTGTTACCCAATCAAGTTTATTGAATGTTGTAACATTTATGTGTTGCTCAAAACAAATTATTTTCGTATGTTCGTTGCTGGTCAATTCATTGATACGAAATGTGAAAATAAAATAAAATGTTATCTGGACTTATCTCTTATTATGTAATAAAATGAAAAGATACAATGAAAAATGAAAATATTATGAAAACAAAAACAAAAAAAAAAAAATTAAAAGACATTAAAATCTAAAAAAAACATTATTTCAGTGCAAGAAATAAATCTATATATATATTTTTCAACAAAACAGAGGTCAACAGAGAAACTGAAAGAAAACCAAAGGAAAGAAAGGCACCAAAAATTATTTAAAAGGACGGAAAGAAGAAACGAACAATAATAATAATAAAGAACAATAATTAACACCGCCTAACTTTTCTCTGCAAAGAAATAAATGAAAACGTTAAAAGAAAAAAAGAAACAAATCTATTAAAAAAAATGAAGGAACTAAAGCAGACACTACAAAAATACGAACAGAAGAAAATGTTTTATTCCTCCTTCCTGTGTCGAAATAAATATCAAAAACCCTCAATTGATACAAAATTATATCTCTTTACTGTGTTCATTTCTTGAAATTATCAACAATGTTTTTTGCCTTAATAAAAATATTTCTTTGATTAATATTATTATTTTTAACATTTTGGCCATGTTCATATTTCCTCCCTCAGTAATATATATATCATGAAATTGTCTATTTTTACCCTTTATTATTTAAGCATTTCCCGTTTTTATTGCCAACCCGTGACCATTTCATTCTTATGAGAATGGTATAAGGAAATAGGAAAATATGACCTTTCGAATGTTTCTCAGAATGGAATGGAGAAAGGAAGAAATATAATATTTTTAATGCCTCTGAAGATGTTGAGCGGAAAGGAAAGAAATATATTTTCAATGTTTCAGAGGGCAGTATAAATAAGGAGAAAATTCACAAAGTGTAAAGGATTATCTCAAATAAGAAGTAGCGCATTAAGACATCGAAATAATCTCAGAAATGAAATCTATTATGTGTTGATATAAATCCTGATGACAGGTGAGGCCTTCCTTCAAAACATAGATATAACTCACTATTTTAGTACAGTTTACTTCTCTCTAATTTCATCCCTGTGCATTGATCAACTGATATCATTTACTGTACCGTACAGTAGTATTGAACCAATATTTCATTTGATTGGAAATTGGTTTTGTCGATTTTAATGACATCAAGTGGCGGGTTGGTAGAAGCGTTGGAATGAAGAGACCATATTCCGGCTCCTTGCGTTCTCAGTTCAAATCTTGCTGGTGTCAACTTTGCAATTTATCTTCGTGGGGTCGATAAATAAAGCACCAATCTAGGAGAGTGAACTAGTGATTTTGGCCCGGTTCTGAATATTTAAATATCGCAGTGGTCTACTTGGGAAATAAACTCAACCACTCACCAGGTTTAACAACCACCTGGCACTTTGGCCGCCTTTAGCGGAGTCCACTATGTTGCAAGCATTCGGGCCAGATTTCCGGTTTGACAAGATCTTCCTCTCTTCTACCAGGTTACGCGCACAGACACACAAACATATATATACATATATACATAAATGCATATTTACACACATGCGGTCAGTTCTGGCATTTGTATAACACTCAAATATCGAAATTAGGTACACAAATTACATATGGGCATATTGATAGGACCTGCTGATGGGACTGTACTGATAGGTTTCTATATTGTGTCTATGTATAAGCTTTTCCTTTTTTTACTTGGATTTTATATTTTTACATATTTTTTAATATTTTTAATTATTTTTATGTTTTTACATAATTATAGGGTTAATGTTTTTGTATTTTTTCCACATATTTTTCTGTTTTCTCCCCTCCACCCTGTTTTTTCCTGTACGCCTATAGACACGTACAAGGAACTTTATATGTGCGCGCTTGTGAGTGTGCGCGTGGATGCGTGCGTATGTAGATATATGCGTGCGTATATAGAGATATGTGCGTGCATATATGGATATATGCGTGCATGCGATAATATACGCAGTTTTAGACGCGTTTTTGACCTTATCACTACACAGTAATTTCCCTTTGTTTTTAACGGTCATTTTTCACAGGAATTTTCAATTGGCCGGATAACTGAAGATATGTTGGCGTGGGCTCCCACCCTGGCATCCGAAACTCGGAGTTTTATCATGGCTACTGAATAAGTGTCACATATTTTTACAGATAAATTCCTCTATTTGCATAATATCGAGGTCTCTTTCTTTCTTTTGTTGTCCTCCCTGTCAAATATATATATATATATATATATATATATATATATATATATATATATATATATATATTATACGCACTCTTCTTTTTTCAATGTATTTGCACAAGAGCAGGGGATAAACAGGTACGACATGTTTCTACATAGTCTCCTTCCTTTTCGATGCACTTGGTCCAGCGGTCCACAAGCTTGCGTTTTCCCTCCAAGGAGCTGGTTTTGAGTTGGTCGTGCATTCATTCATGTACCGTTTCCTTCATATCTTCATCCATAGGAAATCGACGACCTCGTAAACCATCTTTGAGCGGTCCAAAGATATGAAAATCGGAAGCGGGGAGATCAAGGATGTAGGGAGAAAGTTCTAGCACCGCAAAACCCAATTGGTTAATGGTTTCAACGGTCTGGATGGCGTGTGTGGGCGTGCATTGCCATGCAACATAAAAACTGTCTTCGACAATAAGCTTCGGTGTTTGGTGCAAATTGCTGGCTTCAGTTTATTGGCCAGCAAAGCACCGTATCTTGCACTGTTGATATACACCCCTTTTCCAGGTAGTCTTCCATTATAGATCCTTTTAAGTCCCTTTTAACCCCCAAAAGGGTTAGTGTCACCTTATTCCGCGGAAAACTGAGTCATGAATTTCTTCGTCGTTGGCGAACCAGGATGTTTCCATTCTATACTATGTCTTTTAGATTCTGTCTCGTAATGATGGACCCACGTTTCATCTCCTGTGACTATTTTGCTCAAAAGTTCCTCGCCCTCATTGTCGTAGCGATCGAGTAAACGTTGGCAGACCTCAAGAGGTTTGCGCTGGTGCTTTGTAGTAAGCTTTCTTGACATCCATCTTGCACAGATTTTATGGAAGCCGAGCTCATCGTGAATGATTTGATAAGCAGAACCATGACTAATCTGCAGAGAACGAGCTACCTCATCGATAATAACTCGCCGGTTCACCATTACCATCTCTTGAGCTTGCTGAATCTTCTCGTCAATGGTGGAGGTTGATGAGCATTCTGCTCTCTCTTCGTGCGTCACGCTTGTCCGGCCACTTTTAAACTTCTCGATCCACTCATACACACTTCTACGTAGTATTACACTGTCCCTGTATTGTGCTAAAAGCATCCGATGAATTTCAGCACATGACACACCTTCCAACCAGAGAAATCGGATCACTGCTCTTTGTTTTTCTTTTGGTGCACGTTGCTAGCGGAGCGGCCATGCTTACATTGCAAACCCAGAAAGAAAAATGGTGCGATGTGGCTCAAACTTCGATCATGTGACCACAATAGTACCAGCATGCGCAGAAGGCAGTGTTACAATAATAAAGATACGTTATGGTGAAACTTTTGACCTCTCCTTGTATATGTATGTATTATGTATGTAAAACATAGTAAGTTTCTACTTTCGCATGTGTATATGTGTGTGTGTGCATGTATGCATGTATATATACATATACATACATCTCTCAGATGACTATTCAGTCTAGCTGCAGATCTCATTGTTTGTGTGTGAGCGTATATATATATATATATATATATACACACACACAAATGATGCAGATCTGCAGCTAGACTAAATAGTCATTTGAGAGGTCATGGGCGGAGAATCAGAATTACCATTGACAACGAGGAAGCATAGGGAGACGCCGATTGTCTGTGAAGATGGAGTAGTCACCATATATGCATGTACGTGTGCGTGTGCGCGTGCGTGTGCCACCGCGTTTGTATACGTATTTCAGTATGTTTATGAGTTAATTCTACGTTCTGTTAATTGAATTAGCATGTGAAGAAATGGCTGTGTATTCCACAGCTGTTGATCGAACAAGCGATTTTTCATCTTTGACGTCGACTGAGGATATCTCATAGTACAGGAATAAAGCGCTACAACAATAGGCATCACTAAACTTGAACATTCTTATAGTAGCTACAGTATTTCTCTCTGTTCACACGATACAAACAACTTATATTTAAAATAATCAATATAAGAAAATTGATACTATTGTAATATCCATTTCTTTTCCCATGACTCAAATTACGTAAATGAAGTCGATGGTTTTAACCGGATATCGACCGTTTTATGATACAACGAGGTTGTTGCTCAACCAGTTAGAAACAATAGCCAAATCACTTACAAATCTCATTCTGTTTTTACAAAAAACAAAAATATATTGGGTAATTCTTTAGTTATTTTACTTTTATTCATATTTTTGCAGTTTAGTCACGATGGGAAGAATTGTGCACATGAGCCTTTATTTACTTGGTATCTCTGAAACTGGTAGGATAACGGAAATATATCCTTAAACTGAAAACCTGGTCCAAACGCTTACAAGAGGATAACATGGTGTTGGTATTGAATCAGTCAAGGGATGAAATCTATCATACAAGAATTCAGAATCAAAGAATGGGAAGAAATACCACAAGATATATCGTACGACACTCTGACAATTTCGGTTCTCCACCGAAAGGGTGAAAGACAACACTGACTTCGGCTGAAGTTGATCACAGAACATACAGAGTTGGTACAAATACTGTAAGGCTGTTTGATCTATACTTTAATCTCTCTTAATCCACTGCCTGGTCTCAGACACGTTGTGTCTTAAAATTCTTTCTACTATAGGAATAAGTCCTGAAGTTTGAGAAGAGAGGGTTAGTCTATTACATAAGCATCGGTACTCAAGTCAAGGGATACTTATTTTATCGATCTCGAAAAGATGGTAGGTTAAGTCAACCTCGGCAGAATTTGAACTCAGAAAATAAAGACAGACGAAATGCCGTGGAACATTTTGTCTGGCGTACAAACGATTCTGTCTGGTCGCCTTACCACCATGTCTTAAAATAAAATTAAACAGTCACAGCGGAACAAATTTCATTACATGTCCGCATGAACAGGTCTAACCGGATACTAAACAACATTAGTAACATCAACGACGCCTTAATGAAATTTATGGTGCATACGAAATGTATATGCATGACAAAGATAAATGTTTAAAAAATTAGGAGTGTTATGTTTATCTGAGTATCACTATATTCCAAACATCATATCGACCTAACAATGCAATGATGACCTAAGCAATGACAGCTTCGAATGCGTCAATAAATCCTTTAAGTGCACGTGTTTAAAATTTAATGTACTTTAAATCCTCATTAGCATCTTATATTAGTAGAAACATTTGTAGACTGAGGTCAGCTGAATCACTTCTCATTCTCCCAGAATAAAGCGATATTTATCACTGTCACATGGTTTATGTATAAAACAGAATACATTAGACGACGGAATTTTGAAGTTGGTGTGGGTGTGGTATGAGGTGGGATGTGTAAGAGAATAAGAAGAAATGAAATCTTGAAAACTATTTATGGACGAACATTTCCAATGTATATTTTTTAGATTTTAAGAATCTACCAAGTTCTCATTCCAATGCAATTTCTGTCTCTTTCTTTTCCTCTCTATCTCTCTCTCTCTCTCTCTCACTCTCTCTCTCTCTCTCTCTCTCTCTCTCTTTTCCCTCCCTCTCTGTCTCTGTCTCCCTTTCCTTATCTATCTATCTATCAAATACATACACCAAACACGTAAACTCAGCTACACAAATATTCGTGTGTATGTATGCATTGTGCATGAATGTATCTGTGTATGCATGTATGTAAAGCGGCGAATTGTTAAAAATCATTAGATGTTAAACATGATGCCATCAGATATTTGCTCCGACTTATGCGTTCTGTCCTCTGAGCACAAATCCCGCAAAGATCAACTTTGCCTTTTATTCTCTCGGGGTCGATAAAACGAAGTACCAATCTAGAGCGATGGATTGGCAGAACTGTGACAGGGTCTGGCAAGGTTCAAAGCTTCATTATTGGAATGTAAACATGAATAGGGTAGTTGTGCATGGTTGTGTGTACGTGTGCAATATTTGGGGTCAGTGCACGTGCAAATTTTTGTTTTATTCTATTATATAATTTCTTGTCATATATAGAGTTGCTTGTCTAGACATGTGCATATGTACTTGAATGTTAACCTTTGGAAAAGTTTTACATTTTGACATTTCTGTTTGAATATATGTATGCCTGCATGGATGCAGTCGTAGATACACGTTGTCAAAGATAAACATAACTTCCATTAGTTCACTTTATTTTCTTTATAACTTGTATAGTTAAGAATTTCATCAATAATCACGAGGTTTCAGAGTCGATCGCAATGTAGAGCAGTAAGAGTCTCTTCATCTAAAAATTCACAACGCCACAACCTGAAATGGGGTTGACAGAAACTGTTCCAGCAGGGAGGAAGGGGACATCGTTTATCGTATAGAGTATTCTTTTTACTATAGGCACAAGACCTGAAACATTAAGGGAGGGCTTAGTCGATTACATCGATCCCAGAACTGAACTAGTACTCATTTATCAACCCCGAAAAGATGAAATGTAAAGTCAACTCAAGCGGAATTTGAACTCAGAACATAAAGCTGGAAGAAATGCTGATAAGCATTTTGTCCGGTATGCTAACGATTCTGTCAGCTCGCTGCCTGTTTTTTTTTTTTTTGTATTCTTTCTACCATAGGCACAAGGCCTGAATTTAGTGGCAGTGGATCTAGTCAGTAACATCGACTACGGTACTTGACAGGTGCTATTTTATGAACCTCGAAAGGATAAAAGACAATTTTAGCTCAGCGGAATTTGAACTCAGAACGTAAAAAGCCCCGAAGAAATGCCACTAGTTTTTTGTCCAACTCGCTAACAATTCTGTCAGCTCACCACCCTTACGTTGTATGAGCCGTAGCAGTTTTCTGATGGTAGAATTGGTTCCGTCACCCTGTTTAACGCAGTGATGTGGCTCTTGGTTTAACACAGTCATCTGGCTCTTGGTGCCTTCAGCTGTGTTTTCATCCTGTTTCAAATAGATAAAACAGATGTCTGTTTTGAGAATATCCTATGAGTCGTGTTTTCTTCCTTCCCTCCTTCCACCATAGAAGCCAAGCAAGATGTCTTGAGCACTTCTCCTCTTCTGACCAAGTCATAATAAAATCGATATAAGCTTCTTGTGACCAATAGGAAAGGCATTATTTCCACGCTTTCCATCTCACTCCTCTAAAATATATTTCCATTTCCCCTTTCATCCTTTTGGGGTCGATGAAGTAAGTACCAGTCTAGCACTGGGGTCGAAGTGACCAACTATCTCCCTCTCCCAAAAGTTTCTGGCCTTATGCCTATAAAAAGATTAAGGAGGGTAAAACCTCACTTAGGTCATGAATGACCATGGGATTGCACCTAGAAAGTTCCCCTCCGAGACACAAGTCCGGGCAAGGTTGTTTGTGGAAGACCAACAGTCGCCTATGCATACCAGTCTCTCCTTTCCATGCCATCAATAATATCCAAGACAAAGGTAAAGGCAGATTCAGCTCGGCTCCAGTGACGTTGCAACTCATTTTTACAGCTGAGTGAACCGGAGCAACGTGAAATAAAGTGTGCTGCTGAAAAACACAACATACAGACCGATCCAGGAATCGAAATCACAATCTCACGATCGTAAGCCCGCAGCTCTAACAACTGAACCATTTGCCCAAAACGGAAAGTATTTATTAGGCACTGAAGTCAATCCTTGACAGATTTGGTTTTCACAACCCAGATGGTCAATTTATTCAGTCCCGCATACAACCGTTTTTGCTATCTTGCTTATTTGTAATAAACTCAGCTTGAATTCTCTCCGTCTCTATATCTAATCTCAGTGTAAAATCGTTAAATTATTCTACGTTATATAACTAGCTCTTTTTATTACAACTCTGTTCAGTATTTTCTGATACTTAGTTAATGTTTTGTTTTTATGGTATTTCGTGTGCAGCGCAGTGCTCACAGTTCTGCTGGCGTCTTCTTTTGATAGACAATATTACTATAGAAGAATTATCCAACGTAAACAAGGCATTTCCTGGTCAAATTCAATGAAGGTTATTGTTGATTTTGTATTATTACTATTATTATTATTATTATTATCATTATTATTACCGTTTTATTACAATGATAAGCGCTAAGAATAGATGGTTAAATTAATCACGTAACATTACGAGATGATATAGTAGTGTTAGATAAAGGAAAGAAGACGACGACGTCGGAAATGTAAAGAAACAAGATTGAGGAGAATGTCAGTGAAGCGAAAGACAGGGAAAGAGAAGTTTAGCTTGGTGGGTGGGAGAGAGAGAGAGAGAGAGAGAGAGAGAGAGAGAGAGGATAAGTGAAGAGGAAACAAAGAAGTTGAGGGAAATTACGATAATGGCCAAAGTGATTATTATTATTATTATTATTATTATTATTATTATTATTATTATTATTATTATTATTATTAATATTGTGGAGGCGCAATGGCCCAGTGGTTAGGGCAGCGGACTCGCGGTAATAGGATCGATCGCGGTTTCGATTCCCAGACCGGGCTTTGTGAGTGTTTATTGAGCGAAAACACCTAAAGCTCCACGAGGCTCCGGCAGGGGATGGTGGCGAACCCTGCTGTACTCTTCCACCACAACTTTCTCTCACTCTTACTTCCTGTTTCTGTTGTGCCTGTAATTCAAAGGGTCAGCCTTGTCACACTGTGTCACGCTGAATATCCCCGAGAACTACGTTAAGGGTACACGTGTCTGTGGAGTGCTCAGCCACTTGCACGTTAATTTCACGAGCAGGCTGTTCCGTTGATCGGATCGACTGGAACCCTCGACGTCGTAAGCGACGGAGTGCCAACAACAACATTATTGTTATCATTATTATTATTATCATTGAAGGCAGCGTGCTAGTTAGAATCGTTAGCACGTTGGACGAAATGCTTAGCGGTATTTCGCCTGCCGCTACAGTCTGAGTTCAAATTCCGCCGAGGTCGACTTTGCCTTTCATCCTTTCAGGGTCGATAAATTAAGTACCAGTTGGGTATTAGAGTCGATGTAATCGGCTACCCACCTCCCCCAAATTCCAGTTCTTGTGGCTATAATAGAAAGGATCATTATTATTATTATTATTATTATTATTATTATTATTATTATTATTATTACTGCTACTGCTGCTGTTGCTGCTGCTTTTGCTCGTTTGTGTATATACAAAAATAATGCAAAGATAGACAGATAGCTAGATAGATAGATAGATAGATAGATAGATAAACGGATGAATAAATGGATGGATGGATAGGTAGGTAGGTAGGTAGGTAAATAGATACATAGATAAATGAATAGTTATAACGAATGAGAGAGAGAGAGAGAGAGAGAGAGTGTACGATCCTCATGCTGAGACAGAAAATTGTCTATATGTTTATTTATTTATTTATTTATTTAGATAGATAGATAGATAGATAGATAGATAGATAGATAGATAGATACATACATACATACATACATACATACATACATACATACACACACACACACACACATGCATACATACATACATACATACATACATACATACATGCATACTGGGAGAGGAAGAGGATGAGAGAGAGAAGGGGAAGAATGGTAGAGTCTCAGAGAGATTGGGAGAGAATTGGGGAGCAGAAAGGAATACTAAGTTAGAGACAGAGACAGAAGGCAAACAAATGATTGGCCTTTTAACAACATACATAATGGAAATTATGTAAATACACGTACGAATATAGCTTAATGCATTAAGATTGTTTGAATGAGATTAAATAAAATCTTCATAAAATGTGAAATATGTCTATTTACCAATTTTCTGTCTACAACAAATGCCATGCGCCAAATGCAAGATAATATCTATGACTTACAAGTTATTATCTGCGTTCTCAAGAAAAATTATATTCAATAACAGAATGCGAAGCTTCCAGCGGATGAGATATCTGTTTCGCATGTAATGGACAGTGTTTTCTTATCACCTGAAGAAGGATAGACTAGATATTCAGTGATCTTAAACAAGTTACTTAATTCTACTTATTCTATCTCGCCGAGTTAGAAACTAAATTTTTCAAAGATGAATTACTTTTTTCCTTCGCTTATCTCGTTGATTATCAGGCCGGTTAACTGTTTGTCTTCTATTTCTAAGTCTGCCGAAAATAAACCGATCTAATATTATAATGTGCTGTAGGAAACATTACGTATACTTACTTACTTAATCAGACATGCCCAATGATCTAAACACAAAATATATTAAGAGGTCTTAAGCTAATTTTGCGTTAGTAGATAATGTTTATGTTCGTATCGTATCCAAGACTTGGGCATTTAATACGCTATTCTTCCGCCAACATGACTACAAATAATGTCTGGGTCACAATTCTCATTGAATCGTTTTAACAATTATATTAATTCTCACAGATTTCCAGCAAAAATTCTTTCATAATCGTATTACCTTAATTTAATAAAGTAGTCTATTTTTAGCGTGTATTGCTCTGAAGAATTTTATACTTCTACGAACTAGTCATGAATTAATTTCTGTTTTTCTGTGGAACCAAGGTTTTGCTAAAGGAGAAAATAATTATCAAATATAAGCGATCTTGTTCAGATGTGTTAGCAGTAATGCAACTGTTTTTATGCAAAATGATTTGAAGAGGTTTTCATTAATTTGTCTGGTTCATCATACATTGCAACCGCAGCAAACGCATCCAGCATTTCCCATTAAATATCTCTACGATAGCCTTTTCACACCAGTGCGATATGCCTCTATATTGAGTTCCAATAGAATGATAACATTGCAAAATTAATTCTCACCCGACCTTAACCTCTGATCAAACACCACTGAGGCATATAGTCATTAAAGACGTATTATAGTCATGCTATTTAACTCTCTTTAGTTTGGGGCCGTGGGCCCAATTAGCCCTCCGCAGGAGCTAGGTCAAAAGTCAACACGGAGTGCGGTTTTTAAGTTAGTAATTATATAAAAGTACATCTTCATATGATATTAAAAAATATTACTGTATAGAACAATAGCCGATATAAATGTTGGTTGCTTGGTTGTTGGTTAATTGATTATCCTAGTCACGCTTTACATAATTTTTAATGAAGGAGAGCGAGTAAAAGAGAGTTACGGAGACGGTTAACACAAGTGGTGTAGGATTAATGCCATAACTTTCTGAAATACACATTTTGGGGCTTTTTTTTTTTAAGAAACTCAATTCAGTACTGTGCAATTACGTTGATAGAATTTCGAAAAATAACGATATTTATTTATTACAAGTGTTTAAACGAGAATTTTGTTTTATTTAATTTTATTTTAAGTTAATGAATATTTTTCGTTTGAAATTTAGTATTTATTACATCATCTTACATAAACTCCAAGAAATTTGATAAAAGTTAAATAATAGTTATTGCTATGTATGCCATATTTCCTAATACTACTCATGGTGGCAAAAATATACTCCCAAAGTTATAGGTCATATAAAGGAAAGCACTCTAGTTATCTATAATATAAAATGAAGTTGGCCGACCGTTGTATTTTTTCTTGTCTTGAGGTTCACGGCCAAACGGCTGGATGGATTCGCGTTAAAAATGGCACACATATGGAGACGGGTGCATAGATTGGAACGCGCTTTCTATTTTTTTCCTAACCCCCATACCTACAGAAAAAAATGATTAAAACAACCTGCGTGCGTGCGTGTATGTCAGTGTGTGTCCCTGAAGCCATTCATACATCATATATATACATATAATAAATGAATAAACTGAATGATAAATTTCAGTTATCTCTCTCTGTCTTTCTTTCTCTCTCTCTCTCTCTCCCTCTCTCTCTCTCTCTCATATACACATACACCATCAACATTACTCTCTCTGTCGCGCAAACCGAAAACAATCACAGTCACATCATCCAAACAGACCGGGTGAAACCGGGTTTAGCTGCTAGTATAATATAGTTCGGAGCATATCTGAAAACGCAAAGTATGATCATATCAGGAAAGTATTTGATCACAGCTATTCTCAGTTGGGACTGACCAAGGGCTAAACTACATCAACAACAAAATAACCACTACATCAAAGGTAACTGTTGTATCCACTTTCAATGTGGAAAGGAGCGGGTTACTCTTGCTGCTGTTATTACAATTAACGATGTTGTTGTTATTGTTATTGTAGTTGCTGTTACAGTCGTTGCAGTAATTGTTCTTGCTGTTATTGTTGTTGTTGTTGTTGCTGTTGTTTTTATTGTTCTTGTTGTTGTTGCTACAGCCGCTGCGGTTGTTATAGTTGTTGTTGATGACGTTGATGAAGATGATGAGGATGATGATGATGATGACGACGACGATAGCGATGATGATGATGATGATTATGATGATGAAGATTATGATGATGATGAGGAGGAGGAGGAGGAGGAGGACGATGACGATAGCGATGATGATGATGATGATGACGACGACGATTCAGGGAAGACAAACAATTATAAAAATTTACTCCTGTATTTTTCCAGTCTCTTGTTGACATTTTCATATCTTTGAAGCTCCTAAAGTATTCTTATTTTTTTTATCAGTTCTCTCATGTAGAGACAATAACAACGAGGATGGCGGCGGCGGCGGCGGCGGCGGCGGCGGCGGCGGCGGCAGTAGTTTGTAAGGGTGATGGTGGTAGAGTTCGTAGAGGTGGTAATGAGGATGACGATGGTATTAGTGGTTGTGGTGACGATAATCGTCGCGGTGTAGTGACGGTGAAAGGGACGATGATGGTTTTTAGATGGGGATGGTGGAAGTGGTGGCTGTAGGTGTAGGAGACACTGAAAGGGATATGGTAGCCGACAGCATAATGGTGATTA
>NC_142931.1:117769876-117782376 GCF_046866305.1 Octopus bimaculoides
AGGCCGAGGTTCTAACACAGCATGCCTTTAACACCGGCAGAAACAATAACGGCCGTAGACATGACAACAGAGCCAATAACACAGCCACCATCGCCGTTGCCTGTGGTGCAGCCGTTGTTGTTGCTGTTGTTGCTGGCGCTACTGTTGTTGTTGCTGCGGTTGTTGTTGGCGTCGTTGCTGCAAGTGCTGCTGCCAGTGTTGCTGTTGTTGTTGATGGAGTTGGGGCTGCTGGTGATGTTGCTGGTGCTGGTGATGGTGAAAGATGTATTGGTGCCGACGGTAGCATCGCTAACAACAACAGCAGCGGCATCGCCAACAGCAACGACATCACCATCACCACCAGCTTCACAAAAAGCTTGCCAGACCTTTTAGCCACTATAGTAGTAGTAGTAGAGGCAACGGATCCAGTTCCATCGCTAGCTTTAACAGCAACAACAGCAGAACTGGCAGTGGCGATTGCACTACCGTCGGCACCAATACATCTTTCACCATCACCAGCACCAGCAACATCACCAGCAGCCCCAACTCCATCAACAACAACAGCAACACTGGCAGCAGCACTTGCAGCAACGACGCCAACAACAACCGCAGCAACAACAACAGTAGCGCCAGCAACAACAGCAACAACAACGGCTGCACCACAGGCAACGGAAATATGACTGGCACCAACACCATCCTCAGCGACGCCAACACCAGCACCAACAGCAGCAGCAGCCCCAACTTCAGCAGCGACAACACCACCGGTGGCATCAGCGGCAACGGTAGCAGCAACAGCATCTACAACAGCAACAGGCGCAATGACAGCAGCAACAGGTCAGCGGCAACAGTAGCAGCAATAGCATCAACATCAGCACCAACAGCAGCAGCATCTACAAAAAGCAATAGGCACAACGACAGCAGCGGCAGGCGCAACGACATCACGCGCCCACAGTAGTACGTGGAGCACACTTGGAACTCTCTCAAACAGCTTATTTCCAATCATCTGTCCTTCAGAGTCCCAATCATCGCTGGCCAGCCATATCTGACAATTAAGAGACGAAGAGATTCCATACTCGATCGCATGGAAAATATTCGAAAACCTTGGCCCCCTACATCAACGGGACGAAACTATGCAAGTTATGCATTGCCGAACGCACGAGGATCCTTAAAGATTCGCTCGTGCCAGAAGACATCCTCAACTCCAGCACGGAGATTTTCGGACCATTCTTGCATTTTAGAAAATTCCTGCTGGCCTTTTGGAATCCAAATGGTGGTACCATAGCCGGAAACCAATAGCCAAGGTCGAAGGGAGACAATCGTTTACCTTCGTGGTGCTTTGGTGACCGCAAGATGGCAGCACGACCGAAGATCGATGGACAAATGGCAACGGGAGATAATCACTTTAGGTTTTACCTTCAAAAATGAGGCTTTTGTTCCTCCATATTTTAAAGAGGTCTCAAGCCAGTTGTGTTTGGGGTCTGAAGATACGCCGTAAGACTAAATCCCTTACGTGCGAGAAACCCAGGGTAACCCCATGAACCGACCTACCTCACTATAATATATATGTATATATATATATGTATGTATATAGGAAAATTTGATGTTGAAAATGCACTTAAATTTGAAAAACTTGTAATTGTTTTTAGATAAATTTATTTACATATATACCATACTAGTTTCAACAATCAATAGTTTATCAATAGTAAAAGCTTAAAATTCTGAATTAGAAAAACGTTTCAATGTTTACAAGTTTGAATAATATCAATTATCATCTAAATGTTCATAACATTCAATAATATAAAATATGTGGATTATTTTGTTTAAATGTACAAAATTCGATATTGTTAGAAGTAATCGATAAGAAATGTGGATCACCAAAGGTTCGATCATACTGAGTTAAGAGGGAGAAAAACAAAGGGGAAATGAAGATAGTAAAAAAAGGGTTTTGTTTACAGTTTTCGTGATTCTTTTTCTTGTAACGGCGTTTTTTGGAATCCGGTGTATTTATAATTTTTTTCCGTGAACGGATCTGATTTTTGATTTGTTAAAGTACTTGTGACGTCTTATTTCTCTGGTGATCAAGTTTGTCGCTCTGCTTGGTTGGCTTCCCTGTGGGGAACGGTCATCAACCGTTCCAGTTGGTTGATTTTCTTAAAGGGTCATTTTGTTGTATTTGCTGTTGTTCGGTTTTGATCGGAGGCAAAATTTCATTGATCTAGAGTTAGGTGCTGTCAGCAACTGGTGTTTGTATGGTGTTATTGTACGGTGGTTTCGAAACCCGCGTGGAACACTGTTACTAAAATTTTTTTAATTATATCTGTTGTGTCTGGTTGGTCTTTTTTTTTTGTGGAGAAATTGGGTTTTTTCCCTTTTTCTCTTTAGTGTTTTTTTCTTCTTTCTAAAGGATATTCAGCTGTGGTTTATATTTTTTAATGAGCATGCTTTCCTTGGAGACAACAACCTCCAAAAATACTTACTCACCAACTAGAAACGCTACCTAGATGACTGTTTCATTCTGTGGCTACATAACCTAGGGCAACTCTCAAAATTTAAAAACTTAATCAACAGCATTAACCACAGTAACAAGTTCACAATGGAATACAGTCACAAACAGCAGCTACCTTTCCTGGACATCTTAATCATAAAAATAGATACTGAAATTGAAACCAATGGACTCAAAATGATATCTTCTATTCTCCTCCAAATTTTAAACGGGCATCTCTGTGCCTTTTAGTCAACAGCGGAGTTTTTCTAGGAGAGCATGACTTCAGTTCATTCCTATGAAGTTCATTGCTGATTGTTTGTAATGTAACACTAGTCCCTGAAGCTAACAAATCCTCTTGTAACTCTTTTCTGGTGATCATGACATTTTTTTCGATTCTTTGCTTCATTTTCCTTAAAGATCTAGGGGAAATCTTGCGTGGTGCACCAGATCTTGTTCTGTTTTAAACAGTTCCCGATTTTTCATATCTTTGAATAAATGAAGATATGATAGAAAATGGAATACAAAGGGTCTCTGATATTTTCCTGTAACTTTTACCTGCTTTCCACTATTTAATAATTACATTTTTCACTGAATTTGTGAGTTCTTTACTTTTCGAAATTATTACGACACGACTTTAAGTTGTCTCAGTGCTGAATGAAGAAGCTAGCGTTTTGACACCTCAAAATGACTACTGATAAGATTATTGGAACAAACGAGAAAGTTCTAGTAGAAAAAAATTATTTTAACAGTATTTTGTGGCATAGAAAATCATAAATTTATTCTGTACGAATACTTTTTTCACCCCTAAATATTTATAATTGTATATAAATTCCTTTGTTACTATAATTTATTAGTTTCTTTTGCATATTCTTAGGTTATGCATGTGTATGCAAATATAGTATTGATATATCCCATTTATGTTCATTAAAAATTAAATAAATAAAGAATTTTGACATGTACGAATATTTATTTCCCCCCACTGTATATATATATATATATATATATATATATATATATATATATATATATATATATATATATATATATATATATATATATATATATATTGCCACTTAAGTGGCAATATACTTCACTTTATCGTGCAGTTACTGTTAATACTTCATTTAGAGAATTAACATTGCTTGTTTTCACTTTTTCGATATCAGTGAAGAATTTCACTGGAAAAGTATACATAAGGTTGCCAAGAATTTGTACCTCTCATCGAAGATCGGTGGCTATCGGACGCTGACGAAGGGAAATAACCCTGAAACCCGGGTCCGTTCGTGCTACAGATCAAGATGAGAGGGATAACTTCCCTTGGCAAAACAAACAGGACACAGTAGTGTGTCGATAAGCCAGCTGGAGATGTCCTCCTGGGGCTAAAAGCAACAGTAACATCCACCCCTAGGCGTCAGCCACACTTAAGTGGCAATATACTTCACTTTATCGTACAGTTACTGTTAATACTTCATTTAGAGAATTAACATATATATATATATATATATATATATATATATATATATACCTGTGAGTGCTGAAATGTTTCTGGCTTTGGGTAAAAGAAAATACAGGAGGATCAGTTAATTATGATTTTATCCAACACATTCCCTTCTCACACTTATTGCAGCCATCCTTCAGTTTTTCTAAGCCCTGTAAAAGAACTTGGCAATTTAGGCCTCCAGCCTAACCTTTAGCGATATTCTTAAAACTAGGACATTTACAGCACCTCATCGTATACACATGCATGTGTGTATGTATGTATGTATGTATGTATGTATGTATGTATGTATGTATGTATCTATCTATCTATCTATCTATCGTTCTATACACACACTCACACACATGTTATCGGAGGATCCTGACCACCCCCACGTGACCAAAAGTGGACTGACACATTTCAACTGTGTGAACTGTCGGCAGTTGACAGTCAGCAGTTGACAGCGAGCAATTGACAGCGGGCAGTTGACAGCCAGCAGTTGACAGTTAACATACATACATACACAGAACGATATTCAGGTAGAGACTTATATGTGTTCACATGCATACATGTATATATTAAAATATTTATATACATTTATTAAATATATACTCCGGACACATACCGGTGTTTCTGACACCAGCATAGTAGTAAACGACCCAGTATTTTGTCATAAACACAGGCACACATTATCACGTCTATTTGTAGATGAAGAACATCATTTTCCTATGTGTGCTTTTATGATTTAAGCACCCCTCATATACACAGTCATCTATCTATCTATCTATCTATCTATCTATCTATCTATCTATCTATCTACCTATCTACCTATCTATCTATCTGTCTGTCTGTCTGTCTACTGTCTGTCTGTCTGTATGTATGTATGTATGTATGTATGTATGTATGTATGTATGTATGTATTTGAAACTGAGAACAACGGCGAAATGACTCCTAAGTTTTGAATGTTTATACTCCACTATATGGACTGAGTACGTTTTCTCCTGTTTGTATACACAACAATTATATGTGTGTGTGTTGGCGTATAATGAAATAATAGTATATATTTCATTGGAAGTTAAACATTGCATATAATTAAAACATTGCAATAGTAAACTATCATAAAGTTAGTAAAATATCAAAGAATACAAAATATAATCAATACCTGCAGAAAATAATCCAAAACTAAAAATTTGAATATAGGAGAGAAACGAATCCTGTTACCTGAACGGTAGATGGTGATGGAGTTTATCGCCTTTTGTGACATATAGCAACTAACCAACAACAGTTGCATTCATACAGAACAACCTGTAATATTTTCTACATACATTTCTTACTGAACTTGCTGCAAAAGGAAACTAGATTGAAATTAACCTTTCAGCAGGAATTGAACGAAAAATAAAAAAAAAACAACAACCAAAAAGAGAAAAATTATAGAAGCAAAATAAATAAAATCTCAGAGAAATTTGAAATCAAATCCCATCCAACAACAAGTCTGAAGCAATGTTAATAGAATAATCAATATTATTTTCAATGTAAAAATCTCTAAATGAGCGAATTTCTCGTTTCACCTACGAGATCTTGAAAGCCTATAGCAACATTTCATTATGCCTGTAGATATATCAAAGTGTATTCATAAACACCTACATACTCTATATAGATATGTATAAAACGTAGAATAAATTGCTTCAATGGAAATCATCTTCAGCTAAAAGTCCATAGCAACAACTGCAATAACGACTGCAACAATAAGCAGTATTACTCTATGTTTTCTCTTTTTTAGGTGCAAATATATTCATGTTCTTTCATGTTTCTTTGAATTCTATCTTTTATGCTTTGTTCTTTTTTTTTTTTCAATTTTGGATTCAGCTATGGAATTTGCTAATAGGTGTACAATCATGGAAAATACACACACACACACACGCACACACACACACACACACACAAACACACACACACACACATACACACACACTAACACACACACACACACACACGAACATACGCACACATAAACACACACAAACACACACACACAGATACACACACACACTAACACACACACACACACGAACATACGCACACATAAACACACACAAACACACACACACAGATATACACACACTAACACACACACACACACACACACACACGAACATACGCACGCATAAACACACACGCACACAGACATGTATCTATCTATCAATATATATGAATGTGTGTAAGTGTGTGTGTGTGTGTGTGTGTGTGTGTGTGTGTGTGTGTGTGTGTGTGTGTTCGTATGTCTATGTTTTAACAAACGTTACTTGAAACTGTTACAATTTTTCAAAAAAGATTTTCAATAGAGTTGAATGTTGCCCTTCTGGCGCGTAAAAGCTGCTGAATGAGTAGTGGGCGATTTAAATCAAACGCTTTCTTCATTCACGAGAGAAAAGAAAATGGAGTCACTTTGTGACAAGTAAATACGATTTTGCCCCCGCCTAACGTATTATACAAAAACCTTTGTTCCTCTCCGATTCCCAATGAACACTGACACTAATTAACTGTCATTTCTCTCACTCTCTCTTCTCTTCCTCCGCAATTTCTTGCTTCGGCCTCTCCTCCTCCCACTATTAAATCTGCAAATCCTACTTCATCTAATATATTGAGTCTATCCCACGCACAAGCTTCATAGTTTGGTCATCCATAATAAGTATACTGTTATTTTATCATTCACATATCATGCAATTTTTATTTCTGCCAACTGTCTTCCGCTCCGTAGAATATATATATATATATATATATAACAGTATTAATACGCACATATATATACATATATATATGCACATATATACATATTTACATACATATATATACATACATACGTACATATATATATATATATATATATATATATATATATATATATAGTTTTAGGGAAAAGAACCAAGGTTCATGAACTCATCGATGAAAATCCACTGTCACATATAGAAAAATTAGTAATTAAAAGCACAATAAATGAGTATAATATAATACAAAGTAAATATCATAAGATATATATATATATATATATATATATATATATATATATATATATATATATATATATATATATATATATATATATACAGGGTGCAGTGAATGAATTGTCGTCAAAATTACTCGAAAATGAAAATAAAACTATCTCATTTTACCAAAATTACATAAAAGTATCTTGAAATACTAAAGAGTAAAATTATTCAATAAAATCACCATTGGCTTCAACCACAGCCTCCAGACGACTTCAGAATCTCCTGCAACTCTTCTGGGCGGTTTCCTTGTTTAAGTTGGTGAATGCTGCCATAATACTTGCCTTCAGTTCGGCTTTGGTATTACAAATAATTTTGTTGGTCTCTCTCTCAAATGTTCCCCACACATAATAATCAAGGGGTTGCAATCTGGGGAGATAGGTGGTCAGATGTTAGGGACGATGTGGTCGCAGAAATTATCTGACAGCCATGACTGGATTCTCTTGCTTGTGAGGCATGGTGTAGAGTCCTGTTGCCGGACATAGAGTCTTCCAGCAGTCACCCTCTTGACCCAGGACAGCACTACCTCCTCCAGACACTTGATATTTGGCTGCGTGTTGCGTGTGAGGCCGTGTGGGAAGATGAATGGAGGCATCACTCTCGGTACATCTTTTGGGTTGGGTACGCAAATTGACACCCAACATTCTGAAATGTTCGTATTGGAGCTTCTGATGTGAATGTCAAGCAGTACAGCATGTCATTTCCAAATTACTGGCAGAGTGAATTGCGTCATGGTGTTGTTTTTCTCACAAACAGTGCCCAACTGACCCTACTATACTGTGTAGTCGACAAAATCAAAAAACAAACAATGCCTATGCACGAAATGAAAAATATAAAATGGCGACAAACATCAAAAATAAAAACACATCGCAGATAAACGAAATGAGAAAAAAGCCCCTCAGTAGCTTTCCTTCAAGGTAATCCTCATGGTTTCGACGCCTGATGATAGAACGTTAATTTCCTGATAATTTCAGGATACGGTGTATAGAGGTGATACTGTGAAGAGTTAATTTTAACGACAGGAACAGAACCAGGCACTGAAGTCCTGACACAAAGCGTATGAAAATATATCAATAAGTTTTAGTGATGCGAACCAAAACAACACAAAGGCCACACGAAAAAATATATAGGTAAACTTACCGACTAAGAGAGAACAAAGGACAGAAAGAGGACACAAAAATTTGCCTTTTTTAAACTAAAAGAAGACACTTGTACAGAGCGCTGATGCTGAAAGAAAGATTTTTTAACAGAGAATATTACATTTGCGCAACATTGCGACGAAGTGAGAAAAGGATGTACTCTCTAGACAAGCTAAAATGATTAATACAAATGTGTGCGTGCTCATATGAGGTGGAAGTGTGTTTAGTACATATATAAATACACAATTGTAATTTATAAATACATATACATACATATATATATATATATGTACACGTACATATGCGTACACACATGTACAGTCATATATATACATGTGTATGTATGTATGTATGTATGTATGTATGTATGTATATAGATAGGCAGGCAGATAGATTGACACATAGACAGACAGACAGAGAGATAGATAGATAGATAGATAGATAGATAGATAGATAGATAGATAGATAGATAGATGCCTGAATAGATAAACAGAAAAGCAAATAGATAAATACCAGATCGATAGACGTATAGAGAGTAGATGGTTATACAAGTAGAAAGCTACATTGACAGATGGAGAGATAGAAAGATAGAAGAAAGGTAAATGGATAAACAAAGACAGCTAATTTGATAAAAAGATAGACTGACATAATTCTAGATAGATAACTGAAAGTTCTTCAACAGAGTGAAAGTTCTTCAACAATCAACGTTTCTGAATGTTTATTTATTTATTTATTTATTTATTTATTTATTTATTCATTTATTTATTAAGTTATTTGTTTGTTACTTATTTTAGCTGCGAGCATGTCTTGAATAAAATATCTTTAAAACGTATAACGAAATGCATTCAAGATGATAAACGAAATACAAATGAACAATACAAAACCTAGCTCTTTCAGTGTCAACAAAATTTCGACATATAAATATATTCATAAATAGATATTAATGTGCTTTGTCTGTGTAAAACTATATATATGTGTGTGGGCATGCGCGTGTTTGCATGTGCATGTGCCTCTGTGTGTGTTTGTGTGCGTACGCATGCGCACGTATGTGTGGCGGAGACATTGGTCATGAATATGTATGTCTTTCTTACTTTCCTTTTCGTTTCCTTATTGTTATATACACATAAATGCACGACTGTATTCGTACCTAAATGTGAGTGTATATACAGTACTGGAAACATTATTATGGATTTTTGAAATTTTTGCTATTTCTATATAAAGAGGTAAAACAAACAAAATTTATGTATTGGCAGATGATTTATTTCCTATTATTTACACAGAACTGGTATTTCAGTAATTAATTTGTCCTTCTTTAGCAGAATTAAGGGCTTGTGTACTTCGAGGCATTCCACAAACTTGTATTCTACACAAATCCTTGATTCTGACCGAATGGAACGAAACTTGTATGAAATGCTCAATAAGGAGGCATTTGGTTGTAATAGGGGATTGTTATATGTCATCTTTCGACAGACACTTTAGGCTCTCAATTGGATTCATGTCAGGTGAATTTCCTGGCCATAGAAGTACATTAACAGCATTTTCGGCGAACCACATCTTTACCGATTTTGCTGTATGACATGGTGCTGAGTCCTGTTGGAATATGCAAAACCTGTCTCCATAACATTCTAAGTACCTCTATGTAGTTCTCTTGGTTCATAGAACCTTCAATTATTTTCAGGAGACTAGTTCCATGGGCAGAAATTGTCTCCCAAATCATAATCTTCTGTGGAAATTTTAGTGTTTTTCGAAGACAACCCGGACGAAATTCCTCACCAAGCCTCATTCTCACACTTTGTACCCGATCGTCGAGGACTGCTACGGTGGATTCATTCGAAAACACCACCAGCAACACTTGAAAACCATATTTGATTAATAGGACATCCAGAATAAGTTATTCTTTCAGTCTATGAAAATCAGAAATTAATAGCTATTTTTTAAATAATCCTTTATAAAGCTGGTTTGATGACTGAAATCAATGGTAACATCTTATTTCATCGATAATATCATTTTCTATCATGGATACATAACATAAAGACTCTAATCCACTATTTTAGATACTCTTACCTGCTCCCATTGCTCAGAAGTCCTTGTAATAATGATTTTTAGCCCATGCATGATTTTTTCCTTGGACGATATGCGTGTAATCCACCTTCCAAAAGTCTGTTGTTAATTGTTCTTCGATGCACAGTGATATTCTCTTCCATTAGTTCACGGGAAATCTTACTTCAAGATGCTCTATTGACAGAAATTCTTTCAATTTTTCTATCAATTCTAGGGGTTGTTACTCGTTTCCTACCACAGTTACCAACCCTTTTGCCATCAAATCCTCATTCTTTCCCATTTTTTTCTTAACTGCACTGAGTTGAAACATTTAATTTCTTTGCAAATTTCTCTCTGTTTAACTGCGATAGTGGAGGCGCAATGGCCCAGTGGTTAGGGCAGCGGACTCGCGGTCATAAGATCGTGGTTTCGATTCCCAGACCGGGCGTTGTGAGTGTTTATTGAGGGAAAATACCTAAAGCTCCACGAGGCTCCGGCAGGGGATGGTGGCGAACCCTGCTGTACTCTTTCACAACAACTTTCGCTCACTCTTACTTCCTGTTTCTGTTGTGCCTGTAATTCAAAGGGTCAGCCTTGTCACACTGTGTCACGCTGAATATCCCCGAAAACTACGTTAAGGGTAAACGTGTCTGTGGAGTGCTCAGCCACTTGCACATTCATTTCACGAGCAGGCTGTTCCGTTGATCGGATCAACTGGAACCCGCGACGTCGTAAGCGACGGAGTGCCAACAACAAACTGAGATAGTCTTCAAATGCACTTCTGTTTGTCCGGTTTTATGGGGATTAAGATCTCTTTGTTTACCCACCTCGGCCTGGAATTGAAATAACCCGTTTTATATACACTTTTAATGCAACTTACTACATGAATTTGTAACTTATACAACACAGAGTAACTAAAATGTCATTAGAACACAAACACGCACTCTACACTGACCACTACTCGACTAAAACTGAATGGGCTGCAGCAGTTCATTATTCAGATGACACTAGAGTTTCCATTGGTGCAATGACAACTGAGTGCATACATTGTGAAGCAAGAAAGTGGCCTAGAGAGACATATGCACTGTGCTGCAGTGGTGGAAAGGTTAAACTCCATGCAATCCCCCAACCTCCAGAGCCATTGAAGAAATTATCATCAAGTGATCAAGATTCCAAGCACTTCCAAAACAAAATTAGACAATACAACGCTGCACAACAGATGACATCATTTGGAGTCACAAGTGATTTAACTGAGCAAGGATTCATGCAAACTTTTCAAGATCCAAGTTAGATTTATCATCGGATTGGCTCTGTGTCAAATGAATCGTCCTTTCATTGTACCTGTTTTGGGGTTACGAAATAAGCTACACAAAACGTGTTTTTGAATTACATGTGTTTACTTTATATACATATATGAGTTGAACACTTTCTTTTAACATTTCACTTAACGTCTATGTTCTATGCTGGCACAGAACATTGTTATTAATGTAAAAAAAATTGGTATTTCCTCTACTAGCAGTTGAGACTTGCGTAATCTAGACAGCGTTTTTAAATTTCATTATTCTCATGTTGCCAGATATATCTGCTTGTATGCATGTATGCATATATGCATACATACATGCATACATACATACATACATATATATATATATATTTATATAAATAAGGATAAGATCGGTATTTAAAATATTGATCTTATCAAGTGGTCAGCATGGGAATAAAAACCATCAAAGGTAATAATTATTAAAAATTATAATACAGGGTATCAAGAGATACCACCACGCTGAAAAAATAGCAGTCAAATCCTGACTCCAAAACCACAATAAATGTCCGTAAGGCACGTCTTCGCTAATCGTGCCTTACGGACATTTATTGTGGTTTTGGAGTCAGGATTTGACTGCTATTTTTTCAGCGTGGTGGTATCTCTTGATACCTTGTATTATAATTTTAAATAATATATATATATATATATATATATATATATATATATATATATTATGTGATTATTATGATTGACCGTTGACTGGACACTATTCAATTTTTTTTCTCCGTGTTTTTCTCCTTGTCTCCGTATTCTTTCTGTTGAAGAGCGTAGCTCCAAACGTCAAAGACTTTCCGTATTCCCGAGTGTCATACTAATACATCCTTTTGTTATTTACACCACCTGTCCTCGTCTGTTGTTGTTTTTTCGTATATTCTCCCACATATATATATATATATATATATATATATATATATATATATATATATATTATATATATATATAACATACATATATTATAGATATTAGGTATATATATCGTACATTCTTTTACTTGTTTCAGTCATTTGACTGC
>NC_142931.1:117787376-117812376 GCF_046866305.1 Octopus bimaculoides
TTTGTTTTTTTTTTTCTTTTATCTTTTACTTGTTTTAATCCTTGAATTGCGGCCATGCTGGAATACCGACCTCAAATGTTTAGACGAACAAATTGGCCGCCCACCCCACGCCACCGTACATATGTTATAAGTCTGTTATTATACTATCGGTACATTTTACCGAACTGCTAAGTTACTGCGACGCAAGTAAACCAACATCAGTTGTCAAGCGGTGAGCGGGAGACAAACACATACAAAAATGTTCTCTCTCTCTCTCTCTCACACACACACACACACACACACACACACACATTCGATGGGATTCTAAACAATTTCTGCCTACCAAATACGCTCACACACATATATATACACGACGGGCTTCTTTCAGTTTCCGTCTACCAAATCCACTCAAGGCTTTGGTCGGTTCGAGGCTATAGTTGATGACACTTTCCCAGGGTGCCACGCAGTGGGACTGAACCCAGAACCATGTGGTTGGTAAGCAAGCTATTTACCACACAGCCACTTCTGCGCCTAAGCACACAGCCACTCCTGCGCCTATCCACACAGCCACTCCTGTGCCTATTTATATATATTTATGTAAATCTTCACCTTAAAAAAAGCAAGAAATCACAAACGTTATAAAACCTAAATTAAATACGCAGTCATAACTGTGTGAAATAGTAATTTCTTGACAAAGCTACAACAGTTTACAAACATGGTTCTGCTACAAGCCACTTCGCCGGACCACAACGAAATCTTAACTATTTATATATCATAAAAAGGGTCATACTTCATCAAATTAGAACTTAATATAATGAGCTAGCAATTCTGAATCTCTCGGGTGAATTGCATAGTGGTATTTCGTCTGTCTTTACGTTCAGAGTTCAAATTCTGCTGAGGTCGGCTTTGTTTTTCATCTCTCGGGGCCGAGAGATTAAGTACTAGTTGCGTACTGGCGTCGATCTAATCGACTGGCCCCCTACCCCAAAATTTCGGGCCTTGTGCCTGGAGTAGGAAAAAATATATGTATACCGTAACAACTTCTAAAGAATGTCAACTCATTGAATAATTCCAAATCATTACAGAGTTACTTCCCATGAACTTACAAAGCTTATTTAAGAGTTGTTTCCCTTACATTATGTAGCTAATCATTTCTGAGTTATCGCCTTTGTATACACGACTCAAAATATTTGTGAGAGATTCAGAATTGCTAGCTCATTATATTAAGTTCTAATTTAATGAAGTATGACCCTTTTTATGATATATAAATAGTTAAGATTTCGTTGTGGTCCGGCGAAGTGGCTTGTAGCAGAACCATGTTTGTAAACTGTTGTAGCTTTGTCAAGAAATTACTATTTCACACTGTTATGACTGCGTATTTAATTTAGGTTTTATAACGTTTGTGATTTCTTGCTTTTTTTAAGGTGAAGATTTACATATATATATATATATATATATATATATATATAAAAAGTAAAATAGAAATAGAAAGACAAACTACTTGGCAAGAATTGACAAGGGCATTTAATTTAGATATATAATAGAAAATGTAGCTTCCCAACTATATACTGCCAAGTTCAATCCCACTACGTGGTACCATGGGCAAGTGTCTTCTACCGTAGCCTCAGGCCAACCAAAGCCATGTGAGTAGATTTGGTAGATGGAAACTGAAAGAAGCCCGTTGTATGTATATATATGAAAATAAGCAGCAAGGATATCCAGAGGTAATGCAGTACGAGAGTTTCATGCAACTCCATTTAATTGAACAATGCAATCATTACATCAATTTAAAATGTAGAACAATCCTCGTACATGCATTTTAAATTGATGTGATGATTACATCGTTCAATTAAATGGAGCTGCATGAAACGATCGTACTGCATTACGTCTGCATATCCTTGTTGCTTATTTTGATTTTAATTACCTTACTTTGAAATTGTACGGATAATACCGTACTAAATTCTGGTGCCTCAACTTAAGTACCACAGTCACCTGAATATATATATATATATATATATATACACTTGTGTGTTTGTCTGTGTTTGTCCCCACCAATATCACTTGACAACTGATGCTGGTGTGCTTACGTCCCCGTAACAAATTGGTTTGCCAAAAGAGACCGATAGGATAAGTACTAAGTTTACAAAGAATAAGTCTTGTGGTTGATTCTCTCGACTAAAATCCCTTATGGTAGTGCTCCAGCATAGCCACAGTCAAATGACTGAAACAAATGAAAGAATAAAAGAATAAAAGAATAAAAGATTACATCTAAATTAAATTTCCTTGTCAAGTCTTGCTAAACGATTTGCCTCTTCATTCTATTTTAATCTATACCTATCTGCTCAAGGAGAAGCTACTTCTAGCCACTCCAGAAAGGCAGTCTCAACATCACGCATTCAACTGCCATTCAAACTGGAATGTTAGTGACATATCAAACTGAGCACTAAAATGCTTACATTGCATTAAGTTTCAATCTACGTCACAAGATGAAACTTTTGTCTGGAGGGCACTGTGATTATGCCGAAGAACTAGACTAAAGAAATTTTCACACTAAGCCCACTAATGACTGATGGGTCAGTATATGGTAAAATAAATAAAAACATTTATAAATAAATAGAAATTTTTTCATAATTCTGTTTTCTTTCATTAAACCAGAACAACGTCACAAATTGTATGAATTTATTAGCTTTCTCATTGGACTTTGAGGTGACCTCAGGTGTTACTTTTAAGGGTTTTCATGTATTATAACGACTGCTATCATTATATCTTGACTAGGCCATTATCCATCACCAAAGTTAAGGGTAATGATTAATATATATAATATGTATATATCAATATATATAATATGTATATATCAATATATATAATATGTATATATCAATATATATATATATATTAATAGTTATCGCTAAGCCAGCATGGCTGTCCAAAAATTAGGACAAATGCTGCCGTTGATTAGCTCTAAGAGGCCATCGCTTCTAGCTAGCTAGGTGACATACAAACCTGTGCCCATTATAACTTTCGAACAGGGGAGGTCAGCCGCTTCCCCTTGCTGGTCTGGCATCTACAGACTAGTTTCAGGGTTTTTTCCACTTGTCAATGTAGAGCAGCCGAACCCATATATATCCATATCCTTATATATCTTTATATTTATGTATTTATTTATTTATATATTATGAAGAATCCAATTCTTTGTACTCCACAGATCCAGTCACTTTCATCACTGAATGCCTTCTCTCAAATGCTTCATAACATCGCAATAGAACTCTCAATTGATGGTCTGGCCTTGGGGGACAGATTCTCGATGCACAATACCGTGGATGTCTAAAAAAAAAGCGATGTGCATGTTCTTGACTGAGCTGCAGCTTTATCAAGTGCTGTACCACTTGAAACATTGTGCATCACCCATTGCCTCATTGCCATAACCTTGCTGAAGCATGCTCTATGTCTCTGTAGCAGACATCACAAGTTTAACGCAAAATTTCACGTTGGATCTTTGTTCCAACTTCCTGTCCATGACAAAAATCACAGATTACAGTATACACATGATCACAAACACACCAGTTTCACAACTTGCGAAGTAAACACAGCAAGTCACTCAGCACACAGCCTCATGAAGGTCACTGCTAGCTCTCACTGTGCACACAACTGTGTGCTGCCATCTATTGGGGTGTTACAAAACTAGTCTGGGAATTTTTGGATACCATCTCGTATATATATATATATATATATATGTGTGTGTGTGTGTGTGTGTGTGTGTGTGTGTGTGTGTGTGTGCGTATGTGTGTGTATATGAAGCCTATTATACATGTATATATATATATATATATATATATATATATATATATATATATATATCCATATATATATGCATATGTGTGTGTGTGTAGGTGTGTGAGTAAATAGTATATATGGATGTATGTAGCATATATATGTATAAATGTGTATGTGCATGTGTAAGTGTTAGTGTGTGACTGTGTTTCCTGATCTTGACATCATGTTATAGCTGTAAGCAAGTGTTGCCATTGGTGAAGCAGCATCCTTCATTTCCAATCTTCTGCACAAACATGTGGAAATATTACCTTAGTTGAAAAGAAGTGAAAGTTGGAGACAGGAAAAGCATCCGATCATAAAACCTTTCCCATTTATTTCAATGAATTCCATCTAACCCATGCAAGCATTCAAAAATAGACATAAAAACGATGATGATGGAATACACACTTTTCAATTTTGCTTCTTTTGTTTGGTTTTTATAAATTAGTCTCCTCCAGATGAGCAAATGTAATTTCTGATGAATGCAAACAATAAACCTGTTTGACATGTTTTTCTTGTTAATTGTAACCTTGCCAACCAGGTTGTTTAAGCATCTTCACAGAACACACAAAGAAAATAGATCACTCTCTTTAACAATCTTATTTTGTCGGATTACTGAAGAGCAATGGAGTTACATCGGATTCAGTTAATGAAGTTTCAGCTTACTGGTCAAAAAGTCAGTGGTTCAAATCTCTACCTCCCAGTACAGCGCTGGGTCCATGATTGCAACACTGGAATCTCACCGGCCCCAATCCACCACCTCTTATGCCACTGTCATTGTCACTGCCTGCTCTGCTGCTGCTGCTGCTGCTACTGATGCCACTACCTCCGCTGCCGCCTCCGCTGCCGCCTCCGCTGCCGCCTCCGCTGCCGCCTCCGCTGCCGCCTCCGCTGCCGCCTCCGCTGCCGCCTCCGCTGCCGCCTCCGCTGCCGCCTCCGCTGCCGCCTCCGCTGCCACCTCTGCTGCCACCTCTGCTGTCACTTCTGCAATTCCTGCAGCTGCTGCCAGTACCACCAACCACTGCTGTTGCTGCCACCACCACCACTGCTGCCAACATCACAACCACCACAACCACCACTACAGCCACCACTACCACAACTACCACCACCACATCCACCATCACTACAACCACCACCATCACCACCACCACCATCATCACTACCATCACCACATTAGCGACAACAAGGACAGGGAAAGTTCCACCTCCCTGTCCCACTTTAATTTGGAACTTCATAACTATGGAAATGATGTCTCCAACATCAAATGGCATATCACTGCCAGGGCCCCTTTTCCTCATCTGGGACCAATTCTATCTCCATGAGAAACTGTTTATACTTCACCAACCTGCAGTATTCCTCAACAGGAAGAATGTGCCATCTTATTGTTGCCATCAGAGGTATGCCCTTTTAATGAAGTTCAACCCACAGGCAGCTGACAATCCAGATATGTCACTCTAGGCCTAGCTATCCTACACACTGGAGAAAGGTATTTAATCCTTACCACCTATATAGACAACAGCCGACCCATAACTTGTTGTTTAACTTCAATTGTATGTAGCACAACGCCATAAAATTTGGTTATTCCCATGTAAAGATTGCTGCCTCTAATACATTGGTTTCAGATTTTGTTACAAGAGCTGCAAGTTCAGGAGAGGGGTGAATTGGTTATATCAACCCCAGTGCCTCAACTTGCACTCATTTTATCAACCCCAAAAAGATGAAAGTCAAAGTCAACCTTCACAGAATTTGAACTCAGAACTCAAAAGTATTTTGCCTGGTGTGTTAATGATTCTGCCAACTCACCACCTTGCTGCCTCTAATATATATTAAAACTTCACTGAATGACAACAGAACTACTGACATGTGCCAACAACACACCCGCCACCTAGGTGCAGTACTCACTACAAGGAATTTATGTTAGTGAATACACAATACCGCAGCCCGTTGCCAGGCTAGTGCTAGCATCCTGCCAACATTCTGTCCACACATGTGGACTCACAACCTCACAATTGCAAGCTCGATGCCCTAGCCACCGAGCCATGTGCTTTCACGTGCACACACACACACACACACACACACACACACACACACACACACACACATATATATATGAACGTGTGTATGTCTTGGTGTCTGTACTGGTCACCCATGGACTCTGCTTGACAGCTGGTGTTGATATGTTTCCATACCTGTAATGTAGCAGCTTGGAAAAAAGTGACTGACAGATTAAGTACCAGACACAAGAAAAAAAAAACCATAAGTAAGAAGTAAAATGATAAATGAAAAAGAAAATGAGGAAGGCTTCTACCAATGCAGTAATGAAAGTTGAAAAACCTTTACATATTTCAAGTGCAAAGGCCTATCTTCAGAAAGATACAGTCAAAGAAATGTGTGTCTATATAGGTCCTGGCATTTGGATAGCCAGATGAGTAGTGACCCTGTTTTAGTGTGGTGCTTATACTCAGCATCACTGACCATCTGGCTATCCAAACGCCAGGATCTACATAGACACACATTTCTTTCACTGTATCTTTCTGAAGATGGGCCTTTGCACCTGAAATACTTTTTATCATTTTGGGTTCCAGTCGATCTGATCAACAGAACAGCCTGCTCGTGAAATTAACGTGCAAGTGGCTGAGCACTCCACAGACACGTGTACCCTTCACGTAGTTCTCGGGGATATTCAGCGTGACACAGTGTGACAAGGCTGACCCTTTGAATTACAGGCACAACAGAAACAGGAAGTAAGAGTGAGAGAAAGTTGTGGTGAAAGAGTACAGCAGGGTTCGCCACCATCCCCTGCTGGAGCCTTGTGGAGCTTTAGGTGTTTTCGCTCAATAAAAACTCACAATGCCCGGTCTGGGAATCGAAATCGTGATCCTATGACCGCGAGTCCACTGCCCTAACCATCATTTATTGTTCGCTTATTTCAGTCGTTAGTTTGTGGCCATGCTAGGGCACTGCCTTAAAGAAATATTTATCAAATCCAGTGTTTAATTTTTGGTAGCCTGGTTGTGAAGGTTTTTCGACTTTCATCTCTGCATTTCCTCATTTCTCCTTATCATTTATTATTCTACTTCTGTTACTACAATGTTTCAAGCAAACTACAACACTCTCCTTTCATGAATAACAGAAGTAAATTTCTTCACCTAAAACCCCTTCAAAACAGTGCTCCAGCATGGACGCTGTCCCATGACTGTAACAAATAAATGATATAAGAAAAGACCTACAGGGAAAAAAAAAATGTTTTTAAAATATTATTTCAGAGGAAATTTATTACATTCGCAAAAACTGGCGAGCAAAGCAAGCAGCTACGAGAAGCCAATCATAATACAGACTGCTATAACAACTAATCAATATCATTGAGCCTGTTTCACTAGCCTTTGTCAACAAAATATTGTATATTGTAGAGGCAAAGTAATGAAATAGTTGGTCTACTAAAATACCGAAATATTATTGGTAGTATGTGGTTGTTTCCCTGACCAATATTGTTAATGTTTAGTGGATGGTGGTGGATTAGGTTTATTTGGCTGTGGAGAGGGAAAAAAAAATGACCATGATAATAAAAATGTTATTGGTGTTTGGGAAGTATGGAAACACTGAGAGTTGGTTGTATGTATGTGTGTGTATGTGTATTATGTATATATATTTTATATACATATACACACACACACGTATATATATATATATATATATATATATATATATATATATATATATATATATATATATATATATAGTGTGAGAGAGAGAGAGAGAAAGAAAGTGTGTGTGCGTGAGAGAGATATATACATATTTATATTATATATCTATATTTATTATTTATATGTGTGTGTGTGTGTGTGTGTGTGTGTGTATGTGTGTGTGTATGTGTGTGTGTGTATAATAGCTGGTAGGGAGTAGGTAAGTGTTTGTATGTACATAGGCATATTATGTATGTAATATACATACATGTAATATACATATGCACATATTTTCTTTTATTCTTTTTCTGGTTTCAGCCAGAGGCTAGGGTCATACTGGAGCACTCTTTTTATATAATACTAGTAACATATGTTGTCGTGCCGGTGGCACGTAAAAGCACCCACTACACTCTCGGAGTGGTTGGCGTTAGGAAGGGCATCCAGCTGTAGAAACTCTGCCAAATCAGATTGGGGCCTTGTGTAGCCACCTGGTCCACCACAAATCGTCCAACCCATGCTAGCATGGAAAGTGGACGTTAAACGACGATGAATAATAATAATAATAATAATAATAATAATAATAATAATAATAATAATAATAATAATAGCAGTAACAATAATAATAAGATATGCTAAAATCAAACAAAAATAGAATAAAAGTACACTAAGTTTCTCTTCTCGATATAATATACTATATTGTTGTTGATAATAGATGTAACAGCACCAAATCCTCTTTCTTTTACAGAGTTGCTCAAACTAGAGGGCTATTAGCAAACCTACATGAACCATTTCTTGAAATGAATGTATTTATGTATCTGTATGTGTGTGAAAAAGAAAGGAAGCCAGAAAGATGTAGAGTAAAGCAATGAACAAGCTCAATTTTGCTTCATTTCCCTCTGAGGACAATAAAATTTCTAAAACCATTGTACATGCTAAATAGCACACACAAAAGAAAAACTCATCCCAGCTTCATCATTCTTGATAAATGTTTCAACAGTCACTTACCATCTCTTGAATGTATTGCTTCCCCTGCAACCTATGCATTAAAGAGAGATAATATTTATCTCCATTTAAATGTGGATGTTCTGTTAGAACAAACTATACTGTGGTAGATACCATGAGAGAAACTTGTATAATGATTTTCTTAGTACAAAATGCACTTTTGCTTATATTGCTACTGGGGAGACAAATCCCCACTAACTCCAGTGCCAACACCACTAGATCATGTTATTTTGACCTTGTTTGGTCTTACTCTTTTACTCTTTTACTTGTTTCAGTCATTTGACTGCAGCCATGCTGGGGCACCGCCTTTTTTAGTTGAGCAAATCGACCCCAGGACTTATTCTTTGTAAGCCTAGTATTTATTCTATCGGTCTATTTTGCCGAACCGCTAAGTTACAGTGACGTAAACACACCAGCATTGGTTGTCAAGCGATGTTGGGGGGACAAACACAGACACACAAACATATACACACATACATATATATATATGACGAAGGGAAATAGCCCTGAAACTCGAGTCGCCTTTATATATATATATTTATATTTATATATTTATATATTTGATCCTTTATATTGAACACTCAATATTTCATCTACATTCAATACTTTCTTTCATGGTGCCATCCATTTTTATGTTATTTTATTTTATATTGTATATTGTATATCATATTATATATTGTATATTCCATATTCTATACCCCACATTAGTTCTGCAGGAATATAAATAAAACATAAAAAACAGACAGTGTTGGAACTCTTTTAAGCAAAATAATATATTCCTCTATACACAATCATACAAAAAAACCCACCTTTTTTGTATTTATTTTTACTCGCATATATATATATATATATATATATATATATATATACATACATATATACGACGGGCTTCTTTCAGTTTCCATCTACCAAATCCACTCACAAGGCTTTGGTCGGCCCAAGGCTATAGTAGAAGACACTTGCCCAAGGTGCCACGCGGTGGGACTGATCCCAGAACCATGTGGTTGGTAAGCAAGCTACTTACCACACAGCCACTCCTGCGCCTGTCAATAATGGATACTCAACTGCTAGAAACAGCAGCAATTCATTTCCCTGCCAGTGATACATAGATTGACAATGCCAGAACTTGCACTGGTGTCATGGTTAGCCAGTTAGCTTGTTAAAATATATCTATTAGTGACAGAGGCAGTATCAATACTGTGAGGTAATATTAATCTCCACTTAAACTCTTTTACTCTTGAGTGTCAATGATGGACACCCAACTGCTAAAAACAACAGCAATTCATTCAGTCCCCTGCTGATAATACATAAGACTGACAGTGCCAGAACAGGTGCTGGTATTGCAGTTAGCTAGTTTGTTAAAACAAATATATTAGTGACAGAGACAGTATTAATGCCAAGAGGTAATACTTATCCTCATTTAACTGTGAATGTTCTACTGAGAGCTAATGTTTCTCCCCAATAAAATGTGGATGCTTTAATAGAACGTCTATGTTTAAGCTGGGACAAATATTACTGCCTCTGTTGATAGTATATATTTTTCTATGCATTAAAATTTTGATATTCAGCAGCTGACTTGGTAGAAGCATACAAGGTTATCCACCATCTTTCCCCCAACTTTAGCAACAATTCTTTAATTCAGTATATCTGTTACCCATGGACATGCATATAAAATCAAAACCCACCACAGTACCTCTCACTTTCAGAAGGATTTTATCTCACTCAGGGTTGTGAAAGCATAGAATAAACTGTCTGTATCAGTTATTAGCTACGAGGCCGCTACATCCTTCAAAACTTTCATGCTTCCTGAAATTCTTCAGCAGTACTCTTAAGGTGCTTATGCACCAATTCCTCTTTAGGTTAATTCTGGTCCCGCATGAAAATCACCCATGCCAGTGTCATGCAGAAGGCACCCATGTTGGCATCATATAACAGAACCTGTGCCAGTGCCATGTAAAAGCGCCCATGCTGGTGCCATGTAAAAGGCACCCAGCACACTCTGTAAAGTGGTTGGCATTAGGGAGGGAATCTAACCATAGAAACCATGCCAAATCAGACTGGAATCTGTTTGCCAGCTCTGGTCAAATTGTCCAACCTGTACCAGCATGGAAAATGGGCATTATGGGATGATGATGATCTTCTGTGTTACTCATCATCATCATCATCATCGTTTAACGTCCGCTTTCCATGCTAGCATGGCTTGGACAATTTGACTGAAGACTGGTGAAACCGGATGGCTACACCAGGCTCCAATCTGATTTGGCAGAGTTTCTACAGCTGGATGTCCTTCCTAACGCCAACCACTCCGAGAGTGTAGTGGGTGCTTTTATGTGCCACCGGCACGAAGGCCAGCCAGGCGGTACTGGCAACGGCCACGCTCAAATGGTGTATTTTATGTGCTACCCGCACAAGAGCCAGTCCAGGGGCACTGGCAACAATCTCGCTTGAAAGTCCAGGAGATTTTTTAAGTTTGTTTCACCAGTTTCAATCTGTCATACCAGAAGCTTTTTCACCACCACCACCAATACCACTACCACTATCGTTATCATCATCATAGCTTCCTTCTATATGGTCGCTGGACATGCTAGAAATAGTAGCCAAATCTTAGTCAAATCACACTGTACGATCCTATAAAATAAAAGGCTACTGTGATCCTGGGTCTCCTACACAGGAAAATGACAGGATGGTCATAGCTGGAATGAATTTGATCATAGGTCAGCTTGATTAGGGCAAATCTGGGTCTAAACAGCAACAACATAAGAATAACCTCTACATGATCATTTGACAAGCTAGAAATAGCAGCCAAATTTTACCTTATCAACTTTTTTGTGTTTTTTTTTTTTTAAGAAAATAGCAACATATCAGATGATGTAATCTTCAAAAATTAAAAGAAAGTGAGATGGGATTGTTAAATCTGGAATGTCTTTGATCAAAAGCCTGCCTGATCAAAGCTGACTAGGGTTAAGCAATAATAACAACAACAATAACAGCAACAACATGCTTGAAATCATTCCATTTGTCCTTCATTTTTTAATTCATTTTTATTTATTTAATTTAATTTCTTTTTTTTTTTTTTCAGCATCTTTAGCCAATTCAAGAAAATTACTATTTATTTTATCACTCTCTGACAGTGAATGAGAGATAGGAAAAAAAAAAGCTCAATTGTTCCTAATTGCAAGCAAGGTAAGGTCAAGATAGTAATGATATCGCCACTACCACCATCACCACCATCACCACCACCACTACTACAACAACAACAACAACAACAACAACCAAAACCACCACCGATGACACAACCACCACCATTGACACCACCACCACCACCACTGCTACTACTGCCACCATCGCCAACACTATCTCCTTCTTTGTCTGCTATTGCTGTGTCGTTATCATCAGCATCTTGCTTGTTTTGTGTCTTGGAACTGTAAATCAGTCAGCTACTACTAATTTGCTGAGAATGGAAACAACAATTTCAGTGGAATTTCGATAAACGAAATCTCAGATTTCCCTAGAATCTAATTAGTGAAGAAATTACCTGAAGGAAAGCCAAGTTATCTGAAGAAGAATGTTTTGGTGACGAAGAGAGGCTGATGCTAGTAAACAGTAAGCTGTATCTTAGAAAGAAAAGACACATGAAGCAAAGTTGTGATTTGATAGATTTGTTAGAGAATCAGTTAAAATGTCTTGCAGTATTTATTCTGGATCTTTGTGTTCTGATTTCAGATCCAGTTAGGGATCAACTAGCTAGATTGCAGGGAGCAACCTACAATTGTAATAATTAATATATTTGAAAATAAAACTGAAGTTGTCATGCCTGGAATGTTTTGGTTATAAGTCTGCTTGGTCAAGGCTGACCTGGAGTTAAATAAGAATAACAACCAATCAGTCAATCAATCAATCAATCAATTAATCAATTAATAAGACCAATCACCATCAGAAGTGTGAAGAGAAATAGAATTATTTGGGTTGTTTGAGACCATGTAGTAACATAAACAAATTTGAAGTGAACATTTAGCCATTAATCTCATCTTAAAATTAAAATGCTAAAATATTTGTAGAGTTTATCAGAACATTTGAAATATTTAAAATAAAATTTTTAAAAAATGACATACCATTTTGTGAAGTGATAATTTGGGAATGAATATTAATAAAAGAGATTTAACCCTTTATCATTCAGATTATTCTGCCAATTGTAAACTGGCAGAAACATTAGCACATCAGGTGAAATGCTTAGTGGTATTTCAGCTGTCTTTACAGTCTGAGTTCAAATTCTGCTGAGGCCAACTTTGCCTTTCATCCTTTAGGGGGTTGATAAATTAAGTACCAGTTGTGTACCAGGGTCGATCTTATTAACTGTCCCACCCTCCCTAAAAATTTCGGGCCTTGTGCACAGAGTAGAAAAAAATACTTATTTATGTACATTGTTTTGAATTAATTATGCATTGTCTTGCGGCTTCAAGATTTTGATAAAGTGATTGTTTATTTTTTACAATGACATTATAGGATAGGTGTGAGATGTCGAATCTGGCCAGTTTGAACATAAAAGAAGCAGAATATTTTGGTTGGATATGGCCAGTTTAAATGCTAAAGGGTTAAACTAGCAATATCTTGCCCAAATATTCTAACTGTCTAATTCAGACTGACCGAATCCAGTCTGTCATACCTACCCTACAATGTCATTCTAAAAAATAATTCAATCATATTGTTGAAATCTTGAACCTATGAGATAATGCATGATTAATTCAAAATAATGTGAATCTGCACTACAATTGACAGTAATTTGAATGCTAAAGGATTAAAAAACCAATTAATTCAAGTGAAAAAAATTGATGTAATTGAAAATTGTAGTTAGTAATCTATTTCAAAAGAAAAATTTGAATAAAATTTTGTATAAAAATGTGATGCAAAAAAAAAACCCCTTCACATGTTGAATATTGAGACAATATTTCTAGAGGGAACAAACATTCTAGAAGAAAAGAACATTGACAAATAATTGGTTTGGATGTTGGAAACAGTTTGTAAATGTTGATTGTTTTATTGATAATAATTATTCAGTCTTGAAGTAGGTGTGAAGCTTGTTATAGCTTGTCATCAGTAAAATAGATTGTATGAAGCATAATAACGTTTAACATTTGTGGTCTCTGCATAATAGATATCAGTGAATGTAAGTTTTGAACCATAAATTTGTTGTCAATACATCAACACATTAACCTCAGAGCAATAGTTGCTTTAAACAACAATGTTGAGCCTTTATATGTTCCCTTGAATGCATAGAAATAGTAACAAAATCTCCCTCAAATTACATTATAGCTTTTGGAATAAGAGGTAACATTTTTTTATAAAATAGTTATCATAATCACCATTTAAAGTCTGTTTTCCATGCTGGTATGGGTTGGACAGTTCAATAGGAGCTGACAAGGCAAAGGACTATGCTAAACTCCAGTGTCAGCTTTGGTGTGGTTTCTATAACTGGATGCCCTTCCTAACATCAACCACATTAGAGTGTACTGGGTGGTGGCACCAGCACTAGTGAGATCACCAAATAAATCACAAGACAAGACCCCACTCAACTGAGGGGGTGGAGTAGAATTATGGGAGGTAGCTTTATGCCAGGTGATGAGAGGTTAAAGTATGATAGAGGGACAGAAACAAGTGTCTTACAGTAGAGGAGATGCATGGCTACCCCAGCTGGAAAAGGAGAAAAGATGGTGAAGAAGTGTCAGGGTGTACACTTAAGATTAAGAAAAGCAAACATAAGAGAAGTGGTTCAGAAGATAAGAAATGCCCACAGAAGGAGAAGTGGTCATGGCTGGAATGTCATTGGTTATAAATCTATTCAGTCAATATAAAACTTGAGATGAAGGCATTAGCATAGCTAGAGTGTGTGCTGCCATTCCGTTTGCTGCCCCGGACCAACAAAAACACATATTGCCTACAGCAGACCCAGAAGTGCTGCCTGGGCCAGATTACCCTCACTGGGCCGTCTTAGCTATGCTAGTGGATGAAGGTGATGAGCTGGCAAAATCATGAGCATACTTGGCAAAATGTTTACCTGTATTTCGTCCGTCTTTACATTTTGGGTTCAAATTCAGCTGAGGTCAATTTTGCCTTTCATCCTTTTGGAGTCAATAAAATGAGTACCAGTTGAACACTGAGGTCAATATAATCGATAAAAAACAAGGTTTTCATATATTATATGCTGATATATTTGAACAAGTGCCTTTACCTTAGTTGTTATAATCACAGGCGTGGAAGTGTAATGGCCCAGTGGTTAGGGCAGTGGACTTGCGATCATAGGATTGCGGTTTCGATTCCCGGACCGGGCGTTGTGAGTGTTTATTGAGCGAAAACACCTAAAGCTCCACGAGGCACCGGCAGGAGATGGTGGTGAACCCTACTGTACTCTTTCACCACAACTTTCTCTCACTCTTACTTCCTGTTTCTGTTGTGCCTGTAATTCAAAGGGTCAGCCTTGTCACATCACACAGAATATCCCCGAGAACTACGTTGAGGGTACACATGTCTGTGGAGTGCTCAGCCACTTGCACGTTAATTTCACGAGCAGGCTGTTCCATTGATTGGATCAAGTGGAACCCTCGACGTCGTAAACGACGGGGTGCCAACAACATAATCACAGGGTTTCAGTCTTAGATATTCAATCTCCTTCAGATGCTGTGCTTCCTGTGTTTGGTAATATTCTCCAGAATTTCAAACTAGGCCCTTTATTAGATCCATGGAGGTAGAATATTCTCATCCCTTTGTCTACATCAAAAGCATTCTTTTTATTAGTTATTTTGCTTGTGGTGTTGCTTCCTCATTTCATTCGAACCAGTAGCATCATATTATGTTCACCATTTTGTCCTACAAGAAAATCACCATCATCGTCGTCGTCGTCGTCGTTATCATCATCATCATCATCATCATCATCATTTCATGCCTACATACCATGCTGGTATGGATTAGATGGTTTGACAGGATCCAAAGACAGCATTAAATGATGATGATCATCATCATGATCATTATAATGACAATGATGATGATGATGACAATGATGGTAATGATGATGATGATGATGATGTTGATGATGATGACAATGATGATAATAATCATGATGACGATGATGATGAAGATGAAGATAATGATGATGATAATCATGGCAATGATGATGATGATTTTGTTTTGTCTAGCTCTGAAGTATATTCGTGTCTTTTAACACGTTTCAAGAGATCTTTCCTAGATAACCATTGTTGTCTCCGACTCTTCTACAATATACATATGTTAAGTATTTCATATAAACAGAAATTTTAATCTAGTGCTGCTTCTATTGCATAATTTGAGTTTTATTCAGTTTAGGAGCATCTTTACAAGATCAGTGAATTGTTTATTCACTGCTTGTATATACTCCAGACCAGCTGCAGCAAGTTTGTGACAGAAGCGACCCAAGTGCATGGTATCAGCAAACTACAAAAATGGCAAAATGTACATGTGTTGCTCTTGTGGCAGATGCCAGGATGACTTTGTTTTGTCATCTCTGAAAATTATTGTGTAACATTGTATTTTTTTAACACACTAGGTCTCTGAAGAAGTCTTTCCAAAAATGGCCACTGTAAGGCATATACCATCTTAATATATCTAAGATTTTAATTTAAAAATTTAAATTAAATAACATATTACATAAATAAATCATAGAAATAAATCATAGAAATATTAATTTAAAAAATTTCAAAAGTCAAATTTATAATTTGGACAGTAAAAATTAATACGATAATATACAGTATAGAAGTATAAATGTAAAAGGTTAGTACTGGTACATAGAATACGCGCGTTTTATGGCTGAAATAGGACTATATAAAATCATAAGTTTGCAAGGCTAAATCATATAGGATAGGGAATAAATTCTGCTTATTATGTACTAACGAATTTAAAGAGATATTATTAGCTAATAAAAAATTGATTTAACTCCCACGATGAACGTAATATTAAATGCATACATAAATTAAATTACTTATATAATAAGTTTAGATAACTAATTTATTTATTTAAACCTAGTATTAGGTACTAACTTATAGTTATGATCAGTAGCGTAAAATACATCAAATTTGCTTTAGAATACACTTTAATCATCACAATATTATACAAAATTGGAACATATAACTACCTTTACTTTAAGTATTCAACGATAATATGAGCAGTCTTTTACAATGTTTCATAACATGATTTAAGTAATATATAACTTTCGTATTTGGTATAGTTATTATTCTGCGTAAATCTGAGAGTTTTAAGTATTTTAGTATTATAAATCTTCAATAAACTTTTTATTTTAGGTATATTTTCTTTTTCGATATTTTCGTTATTATTTTAGTAATTATAACACGTATTTACCTCTGATAATGGACGTCATGCTTATCACGTGACTTTTCAATATTAATCTTCATAGCATTATTTACGTAATATAGAATTTTCGTATGTGTATAGTTATTACTCTGCGTTAATTTGCAAGTTTAAGTATTTTAGTATTTTTAATCCTCAGGAAACTTTTTTATTTCAGGTAGATTTCCTTTTTCGATATTTTCATTATTATTTTAGTAATTATAATACGCATTGACTTCCATATTTAATACGTGACCTTTTAGTATAAATTCTATAGCACGGCCATTTTGCTTTAATATACAGTTACCAACCGGAAGATAAGTCATGTTTTCTTATTTTAATTTTATAAACAATATTGACATCCGTCTTTTAGTAACTTTGTACACTAACACATTTTTTTTTTACTATTATCTACTTATTCCCTAATGTTTTAACCTTGTTTACTATAATACTATAATATTTTTAGATTGTAACTCTTAATAATTATATTAATACCGTTAATGTAGGGAATAGTTTACAGATTTTGTCTCTTTATATGTATTTTTATTTCTCATGTTTATGTGTATTCCTTGAATGATTTTAGGTATTTTCGTAGGGATTTAACCTGAAGAGTGACTGATTTGGGGAGTAAAATCATTTCCCCGTTCTAATGAACTCGGATAGAATTTACTTATGGTTTTATATAGTCCTATTTCAGCCCTGAAGCACGCGTAGTCTATGTACGAGCACTAACCTTTTACATTTATACTTCCATACTGTATATTATCGTATTAATTTTTACTGTCCAATTTATAAATTTGACTTTTAAAATTTTTTAAATTAATATTTCTATGATTTATTTATGTAATATGTTATTTAATTAAAATTCTTTAATTAAAATCTTAGATACATTAAGATGGTATATGCCTTACAGCATGGATTTGGACGGGTTCTGAGTTGTAGAGTGGTGGTTCGTCTCTAAATTAGTTATATATATATATATATATATATATATATATATAGGAAAATAATACAGACAGCAGTGTGCAATGTTTTACGAAAAAGGAAAACTATATATATGTACATATATATTTTTTTCTATGTGCTTCAGTCATTAGACTGTAGCCATGCTGGGGCACCGCCTTGAGGAATTATAGTCTAACCAATCCACCCCAGTTCTTATTTTTCTATAAGCCTGGTACTTGTTCTATCAATCTTCTTTGCTGAAATGCTAGATTACAGGGATGTTAACACATCGACACAGGTTTTCAAATGGTGTGCATGTGTGCAGAGCGGGAGGGTGGCACAGACACAAACACACACATATATATGTATGCATGTATGTATATATATATATATATATATATATATATATATATATATATATATATATGCACATACACATTGACTGACAAGGGAGACACCCTCCCTATAGCAAGCGAGAGCATCAGATCATCAATGATTTGAGATAGAATTCATTCTTATCAGTGACACTTACTCCATTGCCTAGGGTTAAGCTGAACTTACTTTGTCAGTTTATTGAAAATACCATATATATCATATCATCATTGTCATCATTTAACGTCCGTGTTCCATGCTAGCATGGGTAAATATAAATATATAAGTATACATCAGTATCAAATTTTTTTTAAAACAAAGTTAAGCATGCATATACTTAGCCAAATATAGGTGTGATGCCAAATATAGGTGCACAAGTATAGGCGTGATGCATTAAAAACATCAGACTAGTATAGTTTTTATGAGTCATTGTCTGATATATATATATATATATATATATATATATATATATAAATGTTTTAAATATGTTTTGAAAACCAAAACAAAGCATGTTATAAAAAATTGATAATTTTGATCGACTGTTAGCACAGGTCAGTGGTTAGTACAACTACTTTATATTTTAATATTTCAGGTTAGGACTGTAGCTGACTACCAACACCTTTTCTCAGTATATTTTCTGAGAAAGAAATCCTAACCCTGAAATGTTGAAATATCAAGTAATAGTACTAACCATTCACCTGTGTTATTAATTTTTTTATGACTTGCATTGTTTTGGCTTAAAAGAAAAAAAACATTTTAAAAACATATCAACTTTTCAAAATATCTTGGCATTGAGTGACTCTTGTCAAACATTCACAAAACTATTGCAGACAGAACACCTATGGTCCATATGCAGCATAGTAGTTGAACAAGTCAGTTCTAATGTACTGAATGAAGGTGAAGTTTGAAATATAATTCATTATGTAGGAACAACAAAGCTGCAGATTGTAATTTCAATCAGGTTATTATAGAAGCGAGCTGATGGTTTTGAAGAGTGATTCAAGTGACTGTCAACAAGTAATTATAAATGAAACTTAATCCTCAATAACTAAGTCTACCTTAATGTTCGTTGTTGTTTAACTCAGGGTCATCCCTGATTGATCATTCCACACACACTCCTCCTTATTTTTGTTGTTTTATTACACTAATCTGGATAAAGGAATTGTTATAAAGGGGCTGTTACTTATGGCTAATACAAACCCTTCCAGATTAGTGGGATTGCTACTAATATTTCTGCGGGAATACACAACTTTAGAAAACAAACATGTTCTAGATAGAAGGATTCCAGTGGAATGAGTGGTGATGTTCTGTGAATAAAGGGGTGGGTATAATGGTTAGTGTAGGGCTTGGGCAGAAAGAAAACAATATGAGTGACAGGTGATAGAAGAAAAGAGTGAGTCAAGCATGCCTGAGTGAAGGTGACATGAAACTGATCAGCTCTGGGAGAAGCAGAGGCCATTATGATAGCAGATAGAGGAGGCAGCACATCAGTGGGTCAGAAACTAGAGTCTGTTTGTGAAGTGGTTCTATGGTAATTGTTTAGACGACTTATATCTGAATGAAGTCTAGAACTTGTGTGTGAATATAGCAGCAGTACCATCCCAGAATTTGGGAGGTATATACAAATGTGGGTCACAACTTAATTTTGCAGAAAGGTAGTAACTAGTGGTGGATGAAGACCTATGATCAAAGACACTCTTACCATAGCCAATCCATCTATTTTTTTCAATCCATAGAAAATCTAGGACTAAATTAGCCAAGGTATTCTCTTTTTATGAACATAATTTAAGGGAAAGTTGGCTTCTATCCTAGCTGGTAAAGTTACAGCATAGAAGTTCCTTTAGAAACTCATAAATATCAGTTTCAAATTTTCACACAAGGGGCCAATTGCTCTACTGGTCCTTATTTTATGAATCCAGAAAAAAATGAAAGACAAAGTTGACCTTGCCAGAATTTAAATTCAGAATATAAAGACAGACAATGCAATTAGGCATTTTTCTCAGCATGTTAATGATTCCACCAGCCTACTACCTTAGAAATTCATTAATATTAACGACTACTGATTTTAAAAGGAACACGATATATCCGCATAGCTGTCATTAACAAAGTGGTAGTTATTAGTTTTGATCATGATGGTAACGATTATCATCATTAACACCACAACCGTCTTCCCTCTTCCCAGTCTTGGAATTCATAATCCTATAAAGGGCCATGAATAACTGCCCTTCCCTCCTCACTAATAAATAGAAGCAATATATCTGTCGATACAGGAATATATTTGTCAACATTGGATGAATGAGAGACAACAATTTTAGGTATATCTGTTTAACAAGATTTATAGCTATCAGCTGCTGATAAATCCATATGAATAATGGAAAGTATGTAGATCGCTATCAAATAAAGTGATATCTGTTAGCAGTTTGATTTATTTGTTGACAGTGTTTATATATCTCTTTATCAATAACCATATTGATACATTGATTCAGTTATTGATATATCACAAGATCAGTAGCCAAGTAACACACACACCCGTGTATATATATATATATATATATATATATATATACATAAATATATCAACAATAATATATCTGCCACCGGTTAATGTATTTTCACACACACACACACATGTGTATATATATATATATATATATATATATATATATATATATATATATATATACATACATACATACATCTGACATCAATAGATATTATTTGCTGTAAATAATGGTTTCTCATGTTCACACAAAACCACAATTTTACAAAGCAGTAATCAGAGAATTATATTAAACAACCCAGCCCTCAGTGGATGACTGGTATTTTATTTTATCAAACCTTCAATCCAGGCAGAATGATAGAAAAACAAAATAATTGAGAATTTGAACAAACAGATCTTAACTAATTATTTGGTGCGCAGCTGCTCTTTTAGCCATTAATAACAGCAGAAATAAATGCAAAGCATTTTACAGGTTGACCAAAGTTTCAACAGATAACACAGAGTATTTACCAACCATTCCAATTCATGATAGTAACTAAAGACAAAAATGGTGAAATATTGGTCTCAAATTTTGGTACAAGGCTAGCAAGCTCAGGGGATGGGGTAAGTCAATTAGATAAACTCCAGTTACTTAAATGATACTTATTTTATTGACCCCGAAAGGATGAAAGGCAAAGTCAACCTCAGCAGAATTTGAACTCAGAACATAAAGGTAGACAAAATGCTGATAATAATTTTTGCCTAGTATGCTAATGATTCTGCCAGTTTGCCACCTTACAAAAATAAATAAATAAATAAATAAATAATAATAATAATAATAATAATAATAATAATAATAATAATAATAATAATAATAATAATAATAATAATAATAATAATAATAATAATAATAATAATAATAATAATAATAAGAAGAAGAAGAAGAAGCCCTTACCCACCAATGGTTAATGGCCTCTGGCTTGAAATCAGAAACAGAGGGGTTTATCATAGCAGCCCAAGATCAATGCCTACCTACAAAGAACTACCAGGCCAACATATTAAAGAACGGCAGCTCCCCATTATGTCGTATATGCCAACAACAAAATGAGACCATCGGTCATGTTGTCTCCATGTGCAGTCTGCTTGCGCCTACAGAGTATCTCAACAGGCATGATAGAGCTGCACAATATATTCACTGGGTAATATGCAAAAACCTGGACTTGCCTCATGATAAAAACTGGTGGGAACACAAACCACCCCCAGTACTTGAAAATGATCACATTGCACTCCTCTGGAACTTCACCATTCAAACTGACAGAAAGATAGACGCAAATAGGCCAGACATCATACTGAAAGACTTCAGACAAAAATCATGCCTCCTCATTGATATGACTGTCCCAATTGATATAAACGTATCTGTCAAGACCTAAAGCAAACACATAATTTTCTTATGGTTTCTTAAACATTCACTTGAACAAAACTGTACAAATCCAAATATATGGTACCCTAGGCATAACACCTACATGAACTTCTAACTTGTTGTCTCTTGAGGTCTCTGGGTGAGACTTGGATCCAACTTGTACAAATGCAAAACAAAAGTCAAACATAAAATAATAATAATAATAATAATAATAATAATAATCTGGCAGCCAACACTTTTTTCTGCAAAATAGGGGTAGCTTATCCTGTTCAGGCTATATTATTAGCATTATCCTGCGTTTGAGAATTCAAAAATCATTTCTTTAACTTTCTAAGACATCTCAGCGGTTCTAAAAGCAAACTTCGTTTGTTTGTCTACGTTTATCGTTATTTTAATTTAAAATAATAATAATTTTTTTTTAAATGGTGAAATATTAGCTAGATGAAGATACTGTTAACATCTACCTAACTTTTCTAGCACCACAACAATGGCTAGGTGAAATATAGAAAGGTTTTTTTTCATTCACATTTTGTACAATCCAGTTCAAACTTATTTATTACAACTGTGAATTGCAAATAAAAGCTATCAACACTAATTCTGTAATATACTGGCAACCATCAACACAAAGAAGTGATATTTTGAGTACACAATGAAATGTTGATGTAAAGTGAAGGTGCATGGCTTAGTGGTTAGGTATTCAGCTCATGATTGTAAAGTCGGCCATTAGTTTTTTCTTCTTTTTTTTTCTGGCTATGTGTTGTGTCCTTGAAGATGACACTTAATTTCAGGGGGCAAAAATGACAAGTACTTGTATTTCATACCTTGTCACATTCTGTGTCATACTGACTCTCCCTGAGAACTATGTTAAGGGTATGTGTGTCTGTGGAGTACTCAGCCACTTGCCCATTAATTTCTCAAGCTGCCTGTTCCGTTGGCCGGATCAACTGGAACTCTCAGCATCATAACTGATGAAATGCCAGTTGTGATTGTAAATTATAAAGTTATCTGTTAACAACAGGTGGCATTGTCAGTATATGCATATTTGTGTGTATGTGTGTGTGTGAGGGAGAGAGAGAGAGAGGTTCTGTGAGGAGTACGGGTATTGCTGTTCCTCTATCGATTGATATAGTCAGACCATCTTTCCCTCTTTCCAATTTTGGAAAATTCTTGACTCTTAAGTCATCCCTTCTCATTTAGAGATGGTACCAACAGCCGTCTGACAATTTATCTTCTGCTTTAACAAGCAGAAATAATTTCAATAAAACTAAGAATTTATCTCGTATCTTATTTAATATATTCTTATCTATTTTCATTGTTGAAATACATGCAACTGGTCATTCTGAGTTATTTCCCTTAACTCATTTTGTTTCGTTTATGCAAATAACCTAGGCCATATGTTCCACTCTTCTTCGTATATTTCTAAGTGTCTTGTCTGCTGAAGATTAGGTACAACTATTGCTGAGCTGATGACGTTTATTGAAGTACAACCTATGTCCATAGCTGTCCTTTCTATAATAGCAGGCCAATTTTTGAGAAATTTTGATTCTTAAAATTATCTCCCTTACTAATTTGGAGTTGGTCCCTAGTACTGTTGTACCTTCTCTGGAAAGATAATTCTAATAAACCAAGAATATATTGACATTCATCTTGTCATGGGGAGTTACTTATTTTAACTCGTGTTCACGTATGATATATATATATATATATATATATATACATATTCTTTTATTCTTTTACTTGTTTCAGGTATTTGACTGTGGCCATGCTGGAGCACCACTTTGATGGGTTTTAGAGAAACAAATCGACCCTGGGACTCATTTTTTTTAAAGCCTAGTATTTATCTATCAGTCTCTTTTGCTGAACCATAAAGTTACATGGGGGACATAAACACACCAACACCAGCTGTCAAGCAGTGATGGGGGGACAAACACAGACATGAAGACACGCACACACATATATATATATATATATGTATATATACACACACACACACACACACACACATATATATATATACGATGGGCTTCTTTTAGTTTTCATCTACCAAATCCACTCACAAGGTTTTGGCTACTTCAAGACTATAGTAGAAGACACTTGCTCAAGGTGTCATGCAGTGGGACTGAACCTGGAACCATGTGGTTGGGAAGTAAGCTTCTTCAGTTTGGTGGGGTTGCCTGTTTAGATGCTGATCACCCGATTGTGCAGCAGGTTGTACTGTAACCATAATTTGCTCAAAATGTCACTAAAAACAGCTTATAACCTAAAGGTTCATATTGTAGATATTGAAGACTGGGAGTAGATGAGAAGAAATTGATCGGTTTGGAAAGAATTGCTCTACAATGGTTGTAATACATTTGAAACGTGGAGAATTGAACACTCAATCTTGAAATGAACACTTTATAAACAGGATTTGATTTCAGCCCCAGACATTTTTACTGCCTGAAAAAAGTTTGTGACATCAGTTCTAGGGTCTGTTTGTCATCTGAAATCTCATGACAACATTTACTAATTGAAGATAAAGTGATGACAATTGCCACCACCACCACCACCACCATTCATACACACATACAATCATACATACATACCTCTATATATGTCTATATACATATATATATAAAGTGTGTGTGTGTGTGTGTGTGTGTGAAATTAAATACACAACCGAAAGAGCTACTAATAGTTTCATATTATCATAATACTCAAATTTATAAAATACACCACGTATCTTAAAGAAATCTTTCATGTCCTGTTTATGCATTATAAATATATTTTTAAAAACAAGGATGCTAGACAGTAAGAAAATAAGAAAAAAACATGGTAAAAACACGAAGAAGTTTGGTGCCAAAAATGGAACAAGAAAAAAATGAAATCAAGAACTCAGATCATTGTCCTCCCTGATTGTAGAAAGCTCATTAGATACAACTGGTTTAGAACAAGAGA
>NC_142931.1:117817376-117834876 GCF_046866305.1 Octopus bimaculoides
TGCCTGATAAATTCAAAACAATATGAATAAATAAGCAAAAAATTGAACAAAGATATTTGAATATTAAAGGGATAAATATTTCTTTCTAATTTTGACACAAGACCTGAAATTTGTAGTGGCGGGGGCTAGTATATTACGTTGCCCCACATGCTGAACTGATATCTATTTTATTGATTCCCAAAATAATGAAAGGCAAGGTCAACCTTAGCAGAACTTGAACTTGGAATGTAAAGATGAGTGAAGTGCAGCTAGGCATTTTGTCTGGTATGCTAACAATTCTGCCAGCTTGGTAGAATTTGGTTTCAAATTTTGGTACAAGACCAGTAATTTCAAGGGAGGAGTAAGTCAAATAACATTGACCCCAGTGTCCAAATGGTACCTATTTTATTGACACTGAAAGGATAAAAGGCAAACTTGACTCTGGCTGAATTTGAACTCAGAATGTAAAGATGGATGAAATGCTGTTAAGCCTTTTACTTGGTGTGCTAATGATTCTACCAGCTCACCTCCTTATGTTGTCAATAAATATCAAAGACCTGTATGTGTCCACTGTAAAAATGCATAGTCTAGTGGTTAGGATACTGTGCTCAGGATCATAAGGTCAAGGGTTCGATTTCTAGATGGGGCCATGTGTTCTTAATCAATGCATTTCAGTTCATGTTGTTCCTGTCAACTCAATGAGTACCAGCTGAGTACCGATGTAGCTCTCTCTCTCTCTCTCTCTCTCTCTCTCTCTCTCTCTCTCCCACCAGCTGTCACATCCTTGATGTGCTATTGGGTCTGTAATGAGAGGGCCAAGAGGGTATTTAGGTCTGCTCATGGCGACAGATGAATAGTACCACTATGCTTTTGCTATATTAATGTTATGTGTGTCTTTGGAGTGCTTAGCAACTCACACGTTTATTTTATGAGCAGACTGTTCTGTTGATCAGATCCACTGGAACATTCATTGTTGTCACCAATGGAGTGCCAGTTTAGTCAACAGACCATCATAATTCAACGACACAGACACACACACACACACACACAGATGCAAACACATATGTAGATAAGGATACATATACATCATAGAAAGACAGAATGGACTAAACAGAATAGGAGGAGACACATGGGATGGAAAGTTGCTGAAGAGGTCACAGGTGAGCGACGAAAAATTTCCAGACAATGGACATTAAATAAGAACAGTAATAAACAAGTGAAGAATGAATATATAATGTGTGTGCTTATTTGGCAAGAGAAAAAAGACCATCCTGAAATATAACAATATCTGTTTCAATACAAAATTTCCCATCAGGAACCGAGCAAAACAAATCCATAAATGCACGCGCACACACACACACACACACACACACACACAAAGAAAGAGTTTTAAACACAGATGCAAGAATTGGACTTGATGTTAGTATAAAACTTAGATGTATGCCAACCTTTCTTTGATATGTTTTAGGCCACAGGTTTCTAGCCATTTAGCAACTTGAGTTTGGTTCCAGAGCATATATGCTTGGTTGAGGTTAGCGTTTTTAGCCTGGCACAGCAGATTGGAGTTGGCTGTGAAGAGAAGATAACAGTGGAAAATAATAAACATGAAAAAAGGATGAAATTAGGGGTGTGCCATAGGAGAGAAACAGATAGATGTTCAATATACAGGGTGGCCCAAAAGTAGATTTACAGTTATTCAACTATCCCTTTCACATTCATATATTAACAGTTTAGATCTTAATTATAAAAAAAAATATGAAACCATTATTCTATGCTAATTTATTTTATTTTGTCAAGCTCCCTTTTCAATTTGTAAGACAGAAACTTAAATGTAATAAAATGCTTTAAAAGAAATTTAAAGTGCCTATGTGATAACTGTAAACCTACTTTTGGGCCACCCTTTACAGAACAGGAAAGAGAAAGATTGAGAAATGGAAAAGCTTAATGTATTTAGTACTAAATGTCATATTTGAAGAGCAGAACTAGTCTGGTTCTGTTATTTAGCCTCAGGTCAGCTGTGATTGAGCAATACTATGCTCAAATGCATTCCAGCTATGACCATGCCACTTTGCAGGGCATCTTTGATGTTATGTGAAGGCACATGGCCTAGTGTTTGAGCTCCAAATGCAAAGAGCCAAAATTATGCTGCAAATCATTTTTTTCTGATGCTCTAATGATTCTACCAACGTGTTACCTTACAGGTGAATATAGAAGATTAATTAGGAACTGTGAGTATTCATCACATTCATACCTTTCCTAGTTGCACTTGGAAATCAAAACTGGTTTTCATATTTGATTTGCAACAAAAAAACACCTGCCAAATAATGTTATGGTAATTATTTTTTTAAGTAATGATATCTTAATAAGTAATGATTTGTCTAACAAGCAAAGGTATATGCCAATACAACCACTCACCTGTTTCAGAAAAATTGAATGGGAAGTAATACAAATGTTAAATGGAACCTACAGATGTAGGACATTTATGATAACAGTTAAAGAATAGGAGGTATTTACAACTAAAAGTAGAAAATAAGTTGTATGGAACATCTTACTGTATCCCCCATTGATTGGACATAGTGAGAAATATTAACATTTTAAATAATTAAAGATACTAACCAACATTAATGAGTGATTCATCTTTGGATACCAATAAACCCCTATTGCCAATTTCCTTAAAGAGACGAGGCAACTGGATATCGAAGTCTTTTGAAGTACTAAAATCAAAGTAGAGTCTTGTTCCCACAAGCATGCCAAGCCACCCATCAGGAATATAGTTCTTTTGTACCATAAGTGGAATTATGTCTTTCCGCAATCGAAAAACATATTCGGATTCTGAAAGCAGAATGAAAGAGTTTATGCATGTGAGTTTGCAATATAATGTGATATATTCTTGGATATTCTATGTATTTTATCTTCCTTTTTAATGATTTTTTTTCTATTTTGTCTTTATCATTCCAAACTGACTTTTAGTCTATTTACTATTTTTTTCTTTCTCCTAACTTCTCTTTTACACCTCCATATATATATATATATATATATATATATATATATATATATATATATATATATATATATATATATATGCATACATACAAACAAGGTACATTCCAGAAGTTTTGAAACTTTTTGAGGAGAAGCAGCTATAACTGTACCAGATTATTGTAATTTTAGTATATCGTTACTATACATTTATTATTCCAGTTTGAAGGAGACGACTGTAACAACTCTTTGATCACAACCTGCTATAGTAGAAGACACTTGCCCAAGTAGCCACACAGTGAGATTGAACCTAAAACCATGATTGGAAAGTAAATTTCTTACCAGACAGCCACACCTGGATCTATATCAATAGTTAAAAAGAAAAGTCAGTTCCCTCAAATTGACTTACCTGTGCGACAGTTGGGGCTATCTTTGTAACTTTGTGAAACTCCAATTAGTACGACAGCTGACCTCTCGACAGCTAGGGCCATTGCTTCTAATGTAGATCCACCTATAATATGAAAGACGAATCTGTTGTGATTAAACTGCATTCTGTTTAAAAGAATTGTTTAGCATTTTTTTCACTCAACCTCTTTTTTTTTTATGACCAGTTTCATGGGATTATGAAAATATTATGCTTCAAGTTATCAATGATATTGGTTAATTTCTTATTCAATAATTTCTTTTTTCTTTCTATTCTTTTACTTGTTTCAGTCATTTAACTGTGGCCATGCTGGAGTACTGTCTTTAGTTGAACAAATCAATCCCCGGATTTATTCTTTGTAAGCCTAGTACTTATTCTATCGGTCTCATTTTGCGGAACCCCTAAGTCACAGGGATGTAAACACACCAACATAGGTTGTCAAGCGAAGGTGGGGAGACAAACACTGTCACACAAATACACACACACATGTGTGTGTATATATATATATATATATATATACATACTCCAAGAGAGTTAGGGGTTGAGGATTCAACCCACTAAGGGATAATATCTATCCAATATACTGCTGGGAGGGTACCCAATTATTGTTACACTAGTGTTATACGAAGTGCAATAAGTGGGTGTGGGTAAAAGGGGGTTATTTTACCCTAAATTTATATAGCAATGAGAAAATGGAGGAGAATATGCGGTATCCATCGACTTGCAGACAATGTATTCCGTTGATTAATCTGTTTATTTTATAACTAAATTGACAAAAACCACAATACATACATATATATATATATATATGACAGGCTTCTTTCAGTTTTTGTTCACCAAATCCACTTACAAGGCCTTGGTCGGCCTGAGGCTATAGTAGAAGACACTTGCCCAAGGTGGGACTGAAGCTGGAACCATGTGGTTCGGAAGCAAACTTCTTACCAGCCAGTCAGCCACTCCTGTGCCTACTTTAGTCTAAAGGATTGAGTTTCAATATAATGTTGATGTAGGATGAGAGAAACCTTCAGAGCAGAGGCAAAGAAGCTCTAATCTATATTTATATTTACTCTGCTAACTTAGTATTGAGTACTCTTTTTTTTTTTTGAATAAGCAATATAGAAAGAAATAAAAACTATCAGAGATGACAATGATGATGATGTGTGTGTGGGTGTTTTTATGCACTATTGTTGTTCATCTCTCAAGTCAGTAGTGTTTTTGAAAATCTATGAGAGGTTGTCATGTTTTTAGCAAGATCAAAGAATTCTCTCCACTCAACATTGCCTCTCTTTTTTTCTTACCAACCACTTCACAGAACATTTGGTGTATTTTATCATGGCACCAGCACTAAAGAAGTTGCCTGTCCTTTGCATGACTAGAGAGTCTTCTCCATGCTTTATATTTTTTTTCTTCCAATACAAATATGACAAAAAGAGTGAAAGAATGATCTTAAAAAAAAAAAATTTCAATGAGTAGAAATTTAGAAAATAGAATGAATTTTGTACTATACTAAATCTAATTTTGTATTTATGTAACATTTTCTAGTTACTGAGTACATTTAAGAAAGGCATAAAGTATGCGTGTCTGTTTGTGTATTACATGGATGGCTTTACTACTGAGATTTTAATCATGCTAATTTTCTATTTTTTGAAATACATGAGAACGTCAGCAGGCATGATTCTAAGAAACTATTTTAATTTGTTAATATGGTTTAATGCTTCTTTGAAAGTATTAAGACTAACATAACATTCAGAATAGAGATGTGATATCATAAAAATAATAATAATAATAATAATAACTACAAAACTATGTCCATGGAAGCTATATGGTGACTGTTAAAAGTGTGATGATACACAGTGCTACATCTGATAGAGATTTCAGTGACATCTATGCATTCATGTGAATGATGGCAAAGCCACATGTGAAGATAGATTTATTCCATGCTTGTAGATTTAATGACACTTACTGTAAGACAGTTGATCTGAAGTTTTTGTTTTTTTTTCATTTTTTTTTCATTTTTTTTTTTGTTTTTTTTTTAAATTTTAATTTTTCCTCTGACTTCATTGATTCCAAGTTTTATGTCACGCAACCCCAACACTGTCATAAGAAAAAGGTAATCATATCTGCAGTGAGAGTCAACTCTATAAGAACCTTTTTGTGTGTGTACATATATATATATATATATATATATATATATATATATATATATATATATATATATATATATATAAGCAATGTTAAATATATATATATATATATATATATATATATATATGTACATATATATATACATATATTATATACATATAAAAGTTATATATACATTATATACATATATAAGTTATATATTCATTATATATGTGTATATATATATATATATATATATATACACATATATATTATATCATATATGTGCATGTATATATGTGTGTATATATATATATACATATATATATATATATATATATATATATATATATATATATATATATATATAATGAATAACTTCACAGAACTTACTCATGTGCTCCACATCCATCCACACTTTGTAGCCAGCTAATTCCAATTTTTCTTTGATCTTTAGCATTATTGGTTGGACATCCCATTGGTAACTAATCATAATATGAGGAATAGACAAGTTGTCTGAAAAGAATTTTTCAAAATGAGAAAAAAATATTAAAAAAAAAAACATTATGGTACCATATACAAATATTTTTTCTACAAAGGCTAAACTAAAATTTTCTTTTACTTATTTCACTCATTGGATAGCAGCCATGTTGGGGCACTGCTTTGAAGGGTTTAGTAGAACAAATCCACCACCACCACCATTGTCATCCTCGTCAATATCTAAAACGTCTGTTGTCCATGCTGGCATGATTCGGATGGTGTAACCATAGCTGGCAAGCTGGGGGAGGGTGGGGGTGGGGCTGCACCAGACACCAGTCTGATTTGGAATGGTTTCTATGGCTGGATGCCCTTCCTAATGCCAACCACTTAACAGAGTGTGCTGGGTGCTTCTATGTGGCACCACATGGGCACTTTTATGTGTTGCCTTGTGTGTGCTTATACTTATGTGGTACTGCATGGGTGCTTTTGTACTTGCTCATTAGTCAAGTACTTACTTTATCGGTCTCTTTTACTGTACTTAATTTGTTATGAAGACGTAAACAAACCAACACTGGCTGTCAAGTGGTTGTGTGGTATAAAGACAAAGACACCCACACACACACACACACACACACATGTATGACAGGCTTCCACACAGTTCCATTTACCAAATTCATGCACAAGGTATCGGTTGGCCCAGGGCTATAGTAAGAGACACTTAACCAAGTTGTTGTACAGTGGGTTTCAACAGGTTGCTAGTTTGCCTGTTCACACAAGGCTTAGTTTGTGAGACTGTCTTGCCTTCTCAACCTAAGGATGTCTCAAAGACATCTATTCACAAACATTGCAGTTTTCATGATAAAATGTGATCCCATGGTCAAGTGATTAACTCTGGGCATTAATAGGATCTGATTCACAAGGCAGAATTTTGATTCAATATGCAAAAGATACTGCAAGGCATTTAGTTCAATGTTTTGATAATTTCACCAATGTTCCACTCTGGAGTGATACATCATTTATAAAATTCCGAAATTCCAAAGTTGACCTTGGTAGGATTTGAACCCAAAACATGAAGTGTTGGAACAAATATCACAAAGTTTTCTACCTGATACTCTAACAACCTGACTAATTCATCTCCCGTTTGTAGTGTATTTAGAATTACATTGTCTAATGTTTCCTTAATTTTTAAGACCACTTTTTGATCAAGGTGTCCTCAATCAGCTGAAATGGCAGAATTGTTAACATGCTGGGTAAAAGTTCTTAGGAGCATTTCATCCATCTTTACGTTCTGAGATCAACTACTGTCAAGGTTGATTTTTGCCTTTCATCCTTTGAGTGTCAATGAAATAGGTACCAGTTATGCACTGGGGCCAGTTATGCACTAGCCCCCTCCCACAAAATTTCAGGCCTTATGCCTATAGTAGAAAAGATCATCATTATCATTGTTATTATTATTATTAGGCCTTTAAATGGCTCAGTGGTAGGAGTAAGGGTTACACCCACCACCCCTGACCTCTTTTAGGGACTTTGTGATTGATAAGAAAAGGGAGGATGTATTTTCAGACATAAAACATGGCCCCAACTGCAAATGCTTGCAACGTAGTCAAATTTTCCTAAAGTCAAATTTCCTGAAATTGTGTGATTTCAGGGAGATTTGACTGCTATTTCTTGAATGGCTGTTGTAGTAGATATTTTAGTGGTTTCATTGTAGGTTGTTTACAGTTATGGAATTATAGTAATGCGTAAAAGCAAGTACATATACACTCTCTCTCTTTTCTCCCTCTCTCTCTTTCCCTCCTCCCTGCCCATCTTTCTCTCTTCCACCTTGCTAGGTTTTGCTGAAAAGTTTAGCGAGACCACTGGAGGTGTGCCAATGACAAGTTTACATAAGTATATTCTGCTAGAGATATGGGTCAATATATTTTCCATCTTTATAGCAACCCTGGTAGAAAGAAAGAAACTGTGCTGAAGCCTATCGCAGGAGCCAGTCCATAGGATGTAAGACTTAATCATGTCACCTGGTTTGACCATTGTGTGCATTTACTGGAGTCCAATCTGCTGCAAGCGTTTGTAGTTGGGACCCTGGTCTTGCATCTGAGAACAAATTCTTCCCTCCATCCCACTACCAGTCACAAAATCCCTGAAAGGGGTCATGCATCATGGGTCAGGAGTGAGTGCAGCCCTTACTCTTCTCACTGAGTTCACTCAAAAACAAAAACAAAAAGATAAAAATATAAAAAAAGAACCAATTTATTTAACCCATGTCAACTCTGATTGAGTGGACATAGGATCAAAAGTGATTCGGTCATGACCACACTGTCTTATATTTCATTTTTTTTATCCATCTCTGTTGTATAGGTGCAGTATGGCCAACTGTCTGAAACTGGGTATATGAAAACTGCATAGAAGCTGATAGGGTGGACCGTACAGCCTAGTCACGCACTGAGCCATGCTGACGATTCTGCTTGTGAATTAGTTCAGAGAACACATGTCTGTGGAATACTCGGCCACCTACATGATAATTCAGGAGCAAGTAATTCAGTTGAGCAAACAATTGAATCGTCACTTTTGAACAGTAGAAATCCTCCTCCTCCCCCTCGTACCACCACCACCGCCGCCACCACCACGACCAGTACTACTACCACCACTTCTACAACTCCCTTACAGTTTTGTTTTTTTTTTGTTAAAAATGGTACGAAGTAATTTTTAAAAAAATTTGGCTGCTATTTCTAGCAAGATGAACAGCCACGTAAAGGATTCCTTCTTGGCAAGTCTTGAGCTTGTTTATATTTGATGATTTTGCTGTGTGACAGCTAACACATTCTCATCTTTCTCTTTCTGTTGGTCTACCTGTCTATCATTCCTTTTTCCCCACCTCTTCCTCCTTCTTTCTCACCATCTCTCTATCTTCTCACATCAAGTCTTCAGTCTTGGTGGCTAGATTGGCAAGACATAACTGGAGGCATGCCAACTAACAAGATTAGCTTAGTATAGTAAAGACTTTAGATTTTGATGGCATGTGCATACATGTGCGGTTCTGTGCATATGCCTCTGTGTGTATGCATGTATTTGCGTACGTGGATGTGCGTGCGTGAGTACATAATTAATTGTGTGTCTGTGTGTGTGCGCACATTGGTGTGTGTGCATGCAAGTGTTGGTGTGTGTGTAGATGTTCACTTTCATCTTTGTGTCTGTTTTCCCATATGAGTAAGGGTTTGATGAATATATATATTATCGAGACATTATTTTACAGTTGGATGCTCTTTCTGTCACTGACACTTACCTGTTTTTCAAGCAAGGGACCCATCCAGCAAATACTTTGTTGAGAGAGAGGATGTGTAAATAAATGTAAATAAATTGAGTACATACCTGGGGTACATGGAACATACACGTTACTTGATTGCAGTTCCCAGAAGATGCCACGGCCAGCATGACGTGATGCTTCACTTCCATGTGTGATAACTCGGTGCAAAGCTGCAAAAAGAAGACACAATAAATAGGATGGAGAAGCATTTGAATGGAGAATTTTTCCCCCAGCAAAACATAGGTTGAGAAAGATAAATTACAGAAGTAAATATCAAAATAATAAATAAATTTAGGTTTAGTGATCATTATTTCCCATTATATCATTGCTCTAAGCATGAAATCGTTAAATGAATTCATTAAATTTTTATTGAGCTCTTTGCTAAAATACTGTGTACTAGAAAAGTATGTTCATTCTATTTGCAAGGTATTTGCTTCTTTTATAACTGATTCTCACTTCTGTGTGCAAGCTTCAATTCTTAAAGTGTTTTTTTCTTTTTTTTTTTTTACAGGCAAAGAAACTGAAATACAGTTCTCAATATTTTTGGTTCTTTCTCTTACTCTCTGGCATTAATTTCTATACTTTCCTAAGTTTTCAACGACACCCATCTTGTCTTTTCTTGCAGGAACAATGCTTCAAAGTCTACATTGCGTAATATGTCTGAGTGTGTGTGTGTGTGTGTGTGTGTGTGTGTGTGTGTGTGTGTGTTTTGTGTGTGTGTGTAAGTGTGTGTGTGTGTATATTTCTACTTCAAACGATTTGACTTCAAAGAATTTTACTTCAAAGGATTTACAAGAATTAAGGCACATCAGCATATCTGATGCCACCAATTGGCTACATAGAATCACACAGAGCAGACAGTGAAATAATCCATACTACTGTTGTTAGGTAATTCTCAATTCCAATTATTTACCAATGATCTGATTCATTAGTGAATTTTTGGTGCTACATACATTATAATAAATAATAGATGAATGGAGTTTAAGAAAACATCTGATCTGATTCTCATGAGCATAAGAAAGAAGACAGCCTAAAAAAGAAAGAGTTCACACTTGGTTATTTGTCCAGCTGTGAAGGCACGTGGTTTAGTGGTTAGAGTATTCGGTCCACAATTGTAAGGTCATGAGTTCAATTCCTGGTGACACATTGTGTCATTGAGCAAGACACTTTATTTCATGTTGCACCAGTCCACTCATCTGGTAAAAATGAGTAGTACCTGTATCTCAAAGGGGCCAGCCTTGTCACATTCTTGTGTCACGCTGAATCTCCCTGAGAACTATATTAAGGGTACACGTGTCTGTGGAGTGCTCAACCAATTGCATGTTAATTTGACGAGTAGGCTGTTCCATTGATTGGTTCAATTGGAACTCTCATTGTCGTAACTGGAGTGCCATTTGACCAGCTAGAAATTATAGCCAAATGTCCTTCGCATCACACCCAACCATCTTAAATAATGGATACAACAGATGATATATCATACATAATCCTAGAAGGACTCACATTATATTAGAAATGAATGACATACAACTATCACACTATCCAAACAAGGAGACACAAACTTTTATTAGTATATATGTGTCTATGACAAGCTTCTTTCAGTTTCCATTTATGAAACCCACTCACAAAGCTCTGGTTGGCTTGCTCAAGGTGCCAAACAGTGGGATCGAGCCCAATATCATGTAGTTTGGAAGAAAACTTTTTATCCACACAGCCATGTCTACACCTATATATAAAACCATATATAAAAAAAAAAAACATAAAAAAACATAATCCGTTAAACAGTGTTTCTCAACATTTTGTGGTTCAGCAGCCTTTTGCCTGAACAATGTTTTATAAATGTCTGTTTTCTAAGTTTACAAGAAAGAAAAAAAAAAGAAAAAAAAAGAAAAAAAACAAAGCAAAATAAAAAAAATACTGATTATTTTAATCCATCAAAAACTAATTTTGCACAGCACTTTATTGATTTATTATCCATATTTTCTTCTTGTACTATTCCATCTAGCATATGCCTCTGTTTAGATATTTGCATAGAATAGTGCACCATGTTGATTTTTACCCAGTGTTAATTTTTTTTTACTTTATGGCAATTACTGAAGAAGACAAGGACTTGTATTGTGAAATTATATTTAGATTGTATTATTAATGCATTCTCGAGCAAAGAGCAACGTTACAATTTAAATTTTAAATAAAATACTCTTGCTTTTACTACTAGCATCAATGAATGAAACACATTATTAGTATTTGGCTAACTTTATGAAAAAGACCCCCACCAAAAAAAATCTATCATGTTCAATGAATTATTATATTCCAAAAACAATATTTAATAAATTTAATTATAGAAAACTAACTCACGCTTGATGAGATTTTTTAAATTTAAAAATAGGTTCAATATTCAGCAAAAAGATCCTGAAGTCTTTTATTTTTTTACATGTCTGTAATCAACTCCATTGTTTAGCAAACAGTTCTACTACCGTGTTGAACGCTATCTCAACAAGATATACTCTTTACTCTCTTTTACTTGTTTCAGTCAATTGACTGTGGCCATGCTGGAGCAACACCTTTAGTCGAGAAAATCGACCCCAGGACTTATTCTTTGTAAGCCTAGTACTTATTCTATCGGTCTCTTTTTGCCGAACCGCTAAGTTACGGGGACGTAAACACACCAGCATCAGTTGTCAAGCAATGGTGGGGGGACAAACACAGACACACATACACACATACATACATACAGCGTGATGTGCTGCTTGACTGGTCCCCCCTCTCTCTCTCTCTCTCTCTCTCTTTATATATATATATGATGATGATGATGATGATCTTTTCTCCCGCCATGCCTCTGTCTACCCCTCCATCCTCTCTCTCTCCCCTTCGTAGTTTTTCCTTTAAGGTCTTCAGGTTCTGGCTATATATAAATGAGAAACCCATTCTAAATTATCTCGCTGACGTACTACGACGAAATACCCAAGATGCAGATAAGATAGAGATTTTTATTTATTTACGGCCTCAAACATCTCAATACCTTGCGCTTTAGTTTTTTGTCCCTTATTATTTATCTTGTTTCTCTCCATGAAATTCAATTGAATTCAGTTGTTGTCTTAAATTCATGCTTATTCATTTTCTAAGCTTCCTAAATTCATGCTACGTTATATTCTAATCACCCAGAATTCATTGCTCTTTTAAAAAATTACGATTTATGCATTGTTGTCTCTCAAATATTTAAAATCTACAATTAAGAGCCCTCTCTACTCGCTGGCGGTACCTACCCACCACCACTACCCATTTTCCTTTATTCAAAAATTCTTATCGCTCCTTAAAATTATGGCTTTTAAGTGTTGATTTCTCAGCCCAAGAATTACAGCGTGATGTGCTGCTTGACTGGTCCCCCCTCTCTCTCTCTCTCTCTCTCTCTTTATATATATATATGATGATGATGATGATGATCTTTTCTCCCGCCATGCCTCTGTCTACCCCTCCATCCTCTCTCTCTCCCCTTCGTAGTTTTTCCTTTAAGGTCTTCAGGTTCTGGCTATATATAAATGAGAAACCCATTCTAAATTATCTCGCTGACGTACTACGACGAAATACCCAAGATGCAGATAAGATAGAGATTTTTATTTATTTACGGCCTCAAACATCTCAATACCTTGCGCTTTAGTTTTTTGTCCCTTATTATTTATCTTGTTTCTCTCCATGAAATTCAATTGAATTCAGTTGTTGTCTTAAATTCATGCTTATTCATTTTCTAAGCTTCCTAAATTCATGCTACGTTATATTCTAATCACCCAGAATTCATTGCTCTTTTAAAAAATTACGATTTATGCATTGTTGTCTCTCAAATATTTAAAATCTACAATTAAGAGCCCTCTCTACTCGCTGGCGGTAACCCGCCCTCCCACCCCCTCCACCGGAAGTTCATTCGTCTGTCATCCCTCTGTCATCCCACCCCCTCCACCGGAAGTTCATTCCTCTGTCATCCCACCCCCTCCCACCGGAAGTTCATTCCTCTGTCATCCCACCCCCTCCACCGGAAGTTCATTCCTCTGTCATCCCACCCCCTCCACCGGAAGTTCATTCCTCTGTCATCCCACCCCCTCCACCGGAAGTTCATTCCTCTGCCATCCCACCCCCTCCACCGGAAGTTCATTCCTCTGTCATCCCACCCCCTCCACCGGAAGTTCATTCCTCTGTCATCCCACCCCTCCACCGGAAGTTCATTCCTCTGTCATCCCACCCCCTCCACCGGAAGTTCATTCCTCTGTCATCCCACCCCCTCCACCGGAAGTTCATTCCTCTGTCATCCCACCCCCTCCACCGGAAGTTCATTTCTCTGTCATCCCGCCCCCTCCACCGGAAGTTCATTCCTCTGTCATCCCACCCCCTCCACCGGAAGTTCATTCCTCTGTCATCCCACCCCTCCACCGGAAGTTCATCCCTTTGTCATCCTGTCAACCTCGGCTGTCTCCCGGAACCCATCTAGTGGCCTTGGCCATCCTCTCCCCTACCTTTGGGTAGCGCATTAAGGTTGAGAAATGTTTGCAGGTTGTAGGTAATGTTTTGCTTATGAATTCTTCCAATTGCAAGTTTTCTTTTCAGGTACACGACACTGCTTTTCCTCTTCCCAGGCTACAGGCCCACACCCCCAACACCCATACTGTTAGGATTGGCACTCTCAACGTCGGCACGCTGAAAGGTAGATCTGGTGAAATTGTTGAGATGCTTGAACGGAGATGCGTAGATATGTGCTGCATCCAGGAAGTAAGATGGAGAGGAGGTTCTGCAAGGTTCCTCACAGGCAAAGAACACAGGTACAAGATTTTCTGGGCAGGGAACACTGACGGGGTCGGGGGCGTAGGAATACTTCTAGCGGAGAAATGGGTGGATAAGGTAATCGAGGTCGTTAGAGTAAGTGACAGAGTACTTAAGATCAGACTAGTGCTTCATCATAGATAGCTACTGTCATCTCAGCCTATGCACCTCAACCTGGGCTACCAGATGGTCTGAAAGACCAATTCTATGACACCCTCTTGCAAACTACCTCGTCGACGAGTGACAGGGACCTTCTCTTTGTGGCTGGAGACTTCAACGGTCATGTCGGACGTCGTGCTGGGGGCTTCCATGGCATACATGGAGGCTATGGCTTCGGTTCCCGCAACGAGGAGGGAACCAGACTGCTGGAGTTCTGTGATGCAACCAATCTTATGGTCTGCAATACCAACTTCAGGAAACCTGCCAGTCACCTAGTCACCTACCGCTCCGGCAGACACTCTAGCCAAATCGACTACATCCTCGCCAGAAATAGGGAAAGAGGGCGGCTTATAAATGCCAAAACCTACCCTGGCGAAGAATGTACCCCACAACATAGATTAGTAGTTAGCGACTTTGGGATCAAGGCAAAATGGGTGCCCAGAATTAGACAGGCTTGGAGAAGAAGGGTGTGGAAGCTTAAAGACCCTGCAAACGGACAGAGACTTAGAGACAAGTTACTTGAAGCATTTAACGAAATAGAAGGGGATATAGCATCATACAACGTGGAAGACAATTGGAGATTTCTGCGGGACAACCTGTTGAAAGCCACCGACCAGATTTGTGGGTGGTGTAAGGTCCCCTCCCAACCCAGAGTAACGTGGTGGTGGAACAAGGAGGTAGACAGGGCTATTAGACAAAAGAAACAAGCTTGGAAGGACTGGAAGAACGGTGGTAGCAGGGAATTGTACCAATGTGCCAGAAGGGAGGCTAGGCGACAGGTTTATTTAGCCAGAGGGGAAGCAGATAAGGAAAGATTTGCCAATGTTCTGCGCCGTGAGGACCAAAGACTCGAGGTATTTCGGGTTGCAAGACAGTGTAGGAGAGAGAATAGTGATGTTGTAGGAGAGAAATGTGTTCGCATGGATGATGGTACGCTTGCATTAAATGAGGATGCAAAGAAAGAGGTCTGGAGATGCCACTACGATAGATTGCTTAATAAAGAGAATGAATGGGAGAAAGAGAGCCTGCCTTATGTCGACCCAATAGAGGGACCAGCTATCCGAGTTGATAGTACCAGGGTAGATAAAGCAATTAAGAGTATGAAGACCGGGAAAGCCCCCGGCCCATCAGGAATCACTGCAGAGATGCTCAAAATATCTGGCAGTGTTGGCTATAGCCTAGTCACCCGTATTACGAACCAGGTGATACACGAAGGAGTCATACCCTATGACTGGTGTAGCAGCATCATAGTCAACTGCTACAAAGGTAAAGGGGACGCTTTAGATACAAATAATTACAGAGGCATCAAGCTGTTAGATCAGGTTATGAAAGTTACAGAGAGGGTCATAGCCCAACTAATTAGGGAGCGAATCAATTTAGATGAGATGCAGTTTGGGTTCGTGCCAGGTAAAAGCACTACTGATGCCTTATTTCTAGTGAGACAGTTGCAAGAGAAATACCTAGCCAAGGATAAACCTCTGTACCTGGCTTTCGTTGACATGGAGAAAGCCTTTGACAGGGTCCCCCGATCCCTTATCTGGTGGTCAATGAGGAAACTTGGGATAGAAGAATGGCTAGTGAGAGCTGTGCGAGCCATGTACAGAGATGCGGCCAGTAAGGTGAGGGTTGGAAATGAGTACAGCAATGAATTCCGGGTAGAGGTAGGGGTCCACCAAGGTTCCGTCCTCAGCCCCCTATTATTTACCATAGTCCTCCAGGCAATCACAGAGGAGTTCAAGACAGGTTGCCCCTGGGAGCTCCTCTATGCTGATGACCTTGCCCTAATTGCGGAGTCACTATCAGAACTAGAGGAGAAGTTTCAGGTGTGGAAGCAAGGTCTAGAATTGAAGGGCCTTAGAGTCAACCTAGCTAAAACCAAAATCCTAATAAGTAGGAAGGTAGATAAAACACAAACCCCTTCAGGTAGATGGCCCTGCTCAGTATGTAGAAAAGGAGTAGGTAGTAACTCTATAAGATGTACCCGGTGCAAGCTATGGACACATAAGAGGTGCAGCAACATCAAAGGCAGGTTAACTAGCAAGTTAGTTTTTGTTTGTGGCAGATGTTCAGGTGCAATAAAGACTGCAAACAAACAGGAAACAACTTCTATCTCATTCCAGGGTGAAAAACTAGAGGTAGTCGATAGCTTCCGCTATCTGGGCGACCAAGTTAGTAGTGGGGGTGGGTGCGCTGAAAGTGTAGCTGCTAGAATAAGAATAGCCTGGGCAAAGTTTAGAGAGCTCTTACCCCTGCTGGCGACAAAGGGACTCTCACTCAGAGTAAAAGGCAGACTGTATGACGCATGCGTACGAACAACCATGCTACATGGCAGTGAAACATGGGCTGTAACTGCTGAGGACATACGTAAGCTCGCAAGGAATGAAGCCAGTATGCTCCGTTGGATGTGTAATGTCAATGTGAATACCCGTCAGAGTGTAAGTATCTTGAGAGAAAAGCTGAACATTAGAAGCATCAGTTGTGGCGTGCAAGAGAGACGATTGCGCTGGTATGGACATGTGGTGAGAATGGAGGAGGATAGCTGCGTGAAAAAGTGCCACACCCTAACAGTTGAGGGAACCCGTGGAAGAGGTAGGCCCAGGAAGACCTGGGCTGAGGTGGTGAGGCAAGACCTTCGTACATTGGGCCTCACCGAGGCGATGACTACGGACCGAGACCTTTGGAAATGGGCTGTGCGTGAGAAGACCCGGCAAGCCAAGTAAGATCGTTGCCAGTGCCCCTGGACTGGTTCTTGTGCGGGTGGCACATGAGATGCACCATTTTGAGCGTGGCCGTTGCCAGTACCGCCTGACTGGCTCCTGTAGGATTTTCGAGCGAGATCGTTGCCAGTGCCCCTGGACTGGCTTGTGCGGGTGGCACATAAAAGACACCATTTCGAGCGTGGCCGTTTTCGTGCGGGTGACACGTAAAAGCACCCACTACACTCTCTGAGTGGTTGGCGTTAGGAAGGGCATCCAGCTGTAGAAACTCTGCCAAATCAGACTGGAGCCTGGTGTTGCCATCCGGTTTCACCAGTCCTCAGTCAAATCGTCCAACCCATGCTAGCATGGAAAGCGGACGTTAAACGATGATGATGATGATGATATATATATACATATATATATACGATGGGCTTCTTTCAGTTTCCGTCTACCAAATCCACTCACAAGGCTTTGGTCAGCCTGAGGCTATAGTAGAAGACACTTGCCTAAGGTGTCACGCAGTGGGACTGAACCCGGAACCATGTGGTT
>NC_142931.1:117839876-117854876 GCF_046866305.1 Octopus bimaculoides
ATTTGGAAACGACATGCTGTACTACTTGGTATTCACGCCAGAAGCTCCAATACAAACATTTCGAAGTCCTTCAGGTGTCAATTTGAGGACAGTGCAATCTGAAGATGTGTACCAAGAGTGATAAAAATCAAACATCCAGTCGACACCATGGTGTTTGGAGTGATCACTAGTGATAACGACATTGTGCCTCCATTCATCTTCTCACACAGCCTCAGACTCAACACGGAGGCCTAAATCAAGAGCCTGGAGGAGGTAGTGCTGTCTGGCTCAATAGAGTGGCTGCTGGAAGAACCTATGTCTGGCAACAGGACTCTGCACCAGGCCACACAAGCAAGAGAACCCACAGACAGCTGTCAGACAATTTCTGTGACCACATCACCCCTAACATCTGGCCAACTAACTCTCCAGACTGCAATCCCCTTGATTATTATGTGTGGGACACAGCTGAGTGAGAGACCAAAAGCTCTTATAACACCAAAGATAAACTGAAGGTAAGGATTATGGCAGCATTCGCCAGATTAAACAAGGAGCCTGTCCAGAAGAGTTGCAGGAGATTTTGAGGTCATCTGGAGGCCATGGTTGAAGCCAATGGCGATTTTATTGGATAAATTTACTTTGTAGTATTTCAAGATATTTTTATATAATTTTGGTAAATATACCTGTTAAAATGAAATGTCCTAACAACCCCTCACCTCCACCTCCCACACTCCTTTTGCAATCTTGCACACTTATCAACCAACCCACCTTATCCTCCTCTCTCTCTCTCTCTCTCTCCTACTGAGATGCTAAAACTGACCTCACCTGTGCTTGTGTCACGTAAAAAGCACTCAGTCTACTCTGCTGGGTGGTTGGTGCTAGGAAGGGTATCCAGCCATAAAAGCCCTGCTAAAACAGACATGGAGTCTGGTGTAGGCTCCTACTTGGCCGGCTCCTGTCCAACTGTCCAACCCATGCCAGCATGGAAGGCAGATGTTAAACAACGATGATAACGATGATGATGATGATGATGATGATGCCTATTTCTGTCCCTCCACTCATAATTTGAACTTACTTCAAGAAAAATGGCACCTTCCTCAATACTACCCCCCACCCCGCCACCTTCAGTTGAGAAGTGGGTATCTTGGAAATTATCTGGTGACTTCACTGCTGCTAGAGTCACGTAAAAGGCAGCCAGCTGTAGAAACCAAGCCAAAGCAGACAGCAGAGCTTGGCACAGTCTTCTGACTGGCCAGCTCATATCAATCCATTCAACATCTGCCAGCTTGGAAAACGGATGTTAATTGATGATGATGATGGCGATGATGATGATGATGATGATGATGATGATGATGATATACATGTGTGCGTATGTGTGTGTATGTATGTGTATATGTGTGTGTGTGTATGTATATGTATCTATATATATATATATATATATATATATATATATATACACATATATATGTATATATATATGTGTGTGTGTGTGTGTGTGTGTGTGTGTGTATATATATATATATATATATATATGTGTGTGTGTGTGTGTGTGTGTGTGTGTGTATGTATGTATGAATATTGATATATTGATATATATATATATGCAGGTAGTAAAGACAACTAACAAAGTGTATTCTGATCAAAATAAACGAAATGGAGATTGAAAAACAAGGTACCTTTTGACAAATCATCTGATGAGACACATCTGTTTGTGCAGCATCTCACCAGTGAAGCACTGATGCACAACGGGTCAAAATGATTGCAGTGAATAAATAATCTCATGAATTCCATTTTGTTTCTCTTTCTGTCATATGTTATGTGTGTGTGTGTGTGTGTGTGTGTGCACATGCATGTATGTGAGTAGCCTTTCTTTTACTTGTTTCACTCATTTGACTGTGGCCATGCTGGAGCACCACCTTAAAGGGTTTTCATTCAAAAGAAATTGACCCAAGAACTTATTCTTTGTAAGCCTAGTATTTATTCTATAAGTCTCATTTGCTGAACTACTAAGTTACAGGGATATAGACACCCCAACATTAGTTGCCAAGCAATGGCGAGGGGACAAACACAGACACAAAGACACACACACACACACAAATATATACAGATGTATATATGGTGGGCTTCTTTCAGTTTCTTATTTCTTTATTGCCCACAAGGGGCTAAACATAGAGGGGACAAACAAGGACAGACAAAGGGATTAAGTCGATTACATTGACTCCAGTGCATAACTGGTATTTAATTTATCGACTCCGAAAGGATAAAAGGCAAGTCGACCTTGGCGGAATTTGAACTCAGATCGTAACAGCAGATGAAATACAGCAAAGCATTTCGCCTGGCGTGCTAACGTTTAGTTAAAAATTCTACAACTTTTTGCTAATTCACAACTGGTCACATTTAATAGTAAACAATTCTTTTGTTGCTAATTTCGAAAAAAAATCTTTTTATATAAAACTGATTCTGAAAATCTAAATGTGTTTTGTATCTGATGCTTCTTTTCAAATATTGAATTACCTTAAGTGTTACAAATCGAGTAATATTCCGTTATCATCAAAGAACTTTATTATCGCAATACAAAAGGAGTATTTGAATTCTTATTAAGCCAGTATCATAAGCACTGAGGCAGAACTCATCTGTGTGTCAACATTACATTTGCTCAAGAAACCACCCCCGCTACCGCTACCGTCACCACCACCGGTACTGCCGCCACCACCACCACCAACAACAACAAAAACAACCACCATCATCACCGTTATTGTTTTTATTGTTCTACTTTTCCAAGCTGGCAATGGACCAAAGGAATTCATTGAGGCAGATTTTCTACAGCTGGAGGCCTTTCTTTGCAGCCAACTATCACTTCTTTCCAAGCGGTGACATGTTTTCATTAGAAAATTGGAAATAAATGACACTGCCTATAACAGGGGTTTTCAAACTTTTTGACTTGCGGACCCCTTTATATTTCAGGCTTTACCTTAGGGGGTCCCCCTTATAAACGCTTATGAAATTTATACATAAATATTTGCTTAAAATAACATATAATTTTACATTTGTTTATTTAACAGTATTTAACAAGTAGGTTTATTGTCAATTAAAAGATTTTGATTAAAAAACATATATAAAATCAAATTGCCCATAAAAAGTATTTGCTGTCCATGGACCCCCTGTTTTGTCCTTGCGGATCACAGTTTGAAAACCCCTGCCTATAAGGAAGGCAACGCTATAAGTATTTTATTGAAACAAGAAAAAAATGTAATTCTAAAAACTGACTCTGTGTGTATGTGTGTGTGTGTGTGTGTGTGTGTGTGTGTGTGTGTGTGTGTGTGTGTGTGTGTGTGTAATGAAGGCAATATGGAAGGAACAACTTTTAACAAACATAGTGAAAGAGAGAGAGAGAAAGAGATGTGCAGGTGTTGCAGTGTAGTGGTATGGGATGGTGGGGGAAGGTAGATGTATAGGTGTAATTGTATTGTGAGAGGAAGACATAGAACTGGGGATATGGCTGAAGGTGTGAATGTGAGCTAAAAAGGGAGACAAGAAAAATGTGACATTTTCTGATAAAACATTGGTGAAAAAAATAATAAACAACTTCAAGATGTCCTGCTATATTTTAGATAAATGTTTTATATATACACATACATTAACATAGGTCATTCAATTTTTCTCAGCTGATCAATGGGCTGATTGAGTAAACCTATCAATAATGAACCTATAATGACTACTGGAAACAGCTGTAAGCCAAATTTACTACAATGAAATAAAATATGTAATGAACGTTATTTATGCCTTGTGTCTCATACATTTATATATTATATATATATACATATGTATATGTATATATGTATAACTTGGCACTCTGTTGGTTACGATGACGAGGGTTTCTGTTGATCCGATCAACAGAAGAGCTTGATCATGAAATTAACGTGTAAGTGGTTGAGCACTCCACAGACGCGTGTACCCTTAACGTAGCTCTCGGGGAAATTCAGCATGACACAGTGCGTGACAAGGCTGCCCCTTTGAAATACAGGTACAACACAAACAGGAACAAAGAGTGGGAGAAAGTTGTGGTGGAAGAGTACAGCAGGGTTTGCCACCATCCCCTGCCGGAGCCTCGTGGAGTTTTAGGTGTTTTCGCTCAATAAACACCCACAACAACCGGTCTGGGAATTGGAACCACAATTCCACAACCGTGAGTCCTCTGCCCTAACCACTGGGCCATTGTGCCTCCACACACACACACATATATATATATATATATATATATATATATATATATATATACATATATATATATATATGTATATATATATATATATATATATATATATATATATATATATATATGTATATATGTATATAGATGTATGAGACACAAGGCATAAATAATGGTCATTACATATACACATGCACATATATATATATATATATATATATATATATATATATATATATATATATACACACACACATACACATATACATACACACATATTCATACATACCTTCAAGACATCCTGCTTCCTTTTGAATTAATGCTTTGTTCTTGCCATTGAAAGAAAGTGCCCAAAGTCCATTTATAACTAAAAGAATTTCCTCTTCAGAAAGGGGATTGTTTATATATAGATTTTCTTCTTGTAAAAGACGAACATAAAATGTTAAGATACCATTCTGAACCAGTTGCACTTTGTTGACATCACTTGCAGACAGGTTAAATAAACCCCTGAGAATTTCTGTTACACACATTCCATATTTGCTACTGAAGTGATTAGGGGAGTTTAATGCCCTATCGAAAATATCCAAAATGAAACTGAGCAGGTCACTGTTCGAATTGAGCAATTCGCTCTCCGTCTCATCGACAACATAAGAGAGTACAATGAGAGATTTAGCACGGATCATGTCAAGATCTGACTTGAACAAATGTTGAAGAGCCCGAACTCCACCACACTCACGCAGAAGTAAACGTCCATCGCTATTGTGACGTACAACATTGTGCATGATTCCTAGAATGGCTTTCACGTAATATTGTTTCTTGTCATCCTCAGAGTATCGTGTGTTTGAAACATTCACAAGTGCATGCAGGAGTATTGAGATTAAACCATTGTCACAAACGTCTTGACATACTTCGCTGTTTATGTCACATGTATTCCATAGAACCGACAGGCTTTTCTTTAGTTTCCGCCACTGTTTAATATTATCTTTGTGAAAGATGTGAACTTGGTGTACACAGAGCCAAATGTTTTTGAAAATTTTGACAAACTTTGATTGGTAAAGACATAAGGCCACTGATTTACGTATATGGATGTTTGGATTGTACTGCGAAGCTTCCCACACAACTTTAATATCATTATAACAGTCTGTGTTTAGTATATCTATGTCTTCTGGAGTGCTGAGTCTTTTCAGACACTGATTTACCTTCTGTAACACTTCTTCGAGACATATATTAGCTTTGTTTTGTGGCGATGATGGTAATTTTTCGTTTGTCTCAATGAGCGCCTCATTACTCTTCGACGATTGTTTGCTTGAACATTTTCCATCTGCAAAATAAATAAAATAACAAATTAAAATTGCAATAAAAGAAACAGATAATTAAAATAAAATAATTATTGATTTCAAGTTTTGACACCAGGCCCACAAATTTGGGGGTGGGGAAGGCGAGGAGATAAATTGATTTCATCAGTCCCCGTGTTCAACTCGTACCTATTTTATCAACTGTGAAAGGATGAAAGGCAAAGTCAACCTTGGAAAAAATTGAACTCAGTGAGTATTACCATTTGTTTGAAGCATTTCCATGTGTGCAAATGATTTCAATATTTGAAAAATAAAACTAAGCAATGAGAGTTTTCCCACCAAGCAGTTTTACTGAATGGCTTTCAGTTTTAAAAGCTGGTAAGTTCAATATCAGGTCAGTATTACTCAGTCATCTAGGGAAATCTCTGTCACTTGTCTTTAGTAAATTGGTCTCTCCTCCTCTGTCACTTGTCTTTAGTAAATTGGTCTCTCCTCCTCTTTCACTTTTCTTTATGTAATAGGTTTATATTGAACTCACTAAAAGGTACCAACCTTAACTTGTAGTATCAAGTAACACACATACTACTTTCATAATATTATCTAGCAAGTTATATTACAGAAGATTCCTAACCATTATGTTCATTGAACATTGTTCCCATAATTTATTGGATGTACACTTGTAAATATAAATGATGTGTGTTAATAAAATATTTGAAAACTCATTTATTGTTTAGTGTGGTCATTGTCTTCACATGCAACCTATGTATTGTGAACATCCAATGAAGAATATATTACAACCACGCTAAAATAGCATTTATTAACAGATCAAATGTGAGATGAAGATAATATGCATTAAATATTGCAATAAGGCTTAGGTCAATTGTTTGCGAAAGAAACTTATTTGGTAGCATAAACTTTAATCTAACATTCGGGTAGAGATGTAGAGATCATGGCTGACAAAAGGCAATATCTATGATCACAAGGAACAGAAACAGTTGGATCAGGTAGACAAAGTGATGTGAAAAAAACACCAATACTCATACAGCAAAGAAAGGCCTTGAGGTGCCCTTGCATATCCAACAAGATACACACAACCCCTACGCACACACACACATATACAAACACATTTATTTACTTATATATTGATAAGCATATAAATACATGTATATACAAAGACATACAAATGAATATACATATACAGCTAAATATACATAAATATATATGGGTATCTATCTATGTGTCTATCTGTCTATCAGTCTGTCTGCCTGTTTATCTACCTGCACACACACACACAAACACACACACGCACGCAAATATGTGTGTGTGTACATACATATATATATATATATATATATATATATATATATATATATATATATATATATATATAGGCGCAGCGTGGCTGTGTGGTAAGTAGCTTGCTTTCCAACCACATGGTTCCGGGTTCAGTTCCACTGTGTAGCACCTTAGGCAAGTGTCTTCTACTATAGCCTCAGGCTGACCAAAGCCTTGTGAGTGGATTTCGTAGAAATATATATACATATATATATATATATATATATGTATATGTATATATTTGTGTGTGTGTCTGTACTTGTCACCCCCAACATCGCTTGACAACCAATGTTAGTGTGCTTACGTCCCCGTTACTTAGTGGTTTGGCAAAAGAGACCGACAGAATAAGTACTAGGCTTACAAAGAATAAGTCCTGGGGTCGAGTTGTTTGACTAAAGGCAGTGCTCCAGCATGGCCACAGTCAAATGACTGAAACAAGTAAATGAATAAATGAATATTCACATATGTATATGTACAAAAACATGTGTACATACACAGATACATAGATACATACATATATACATATATATATATATATATATATATATATATATATATATATATATATATAGGAATGAGAAGACACTAATATAAACATGGAAAAGATATGTACACAATTAGTGTATTGATTGGCCGGAATCCTAATGAGGATAAAAAGATCCAGCAGAACAAACATTGACTATAAGAAATATACCCCAAGTAAATAATAGACAAAAAATGGACAGGCATTTGTGGGTGGCCAGGGTACATTTGTATAACAAACAACTCTTTTCAGGATACAGCAACTCATTGGTGCTATAATGCATTAAACGCTAATAGGCATACTTTATGATGCAATGATTATACTCAGTGGGTGAGCAAAAATATTATCCAGCATGCCTCATGTGAATTGATAATATTTTTGCTTATTTGCTGAGTATAATTATTGTAACATCTCTTTCATGCTCTAGTGTGCTTATCTGCTCACCCACCATTTCCAGTACTCAATCCCTGTTCTCTCTTATATTTAGCGTCTACCCTGAGAGAGTGCTCTCCCCTTCTCTGTCACTCTCTATTTCCAACAAGCGAAACCGTATATCCCTCTTACAGCATGACACCGTTTCCTGTTCATGTTCCTTTAATCATGCTTTTATTTTTCAAAATTTGGCATGACACTGTCTCCCTCAATACTACATACCCACTAGTGCTAATGCCAAGATAAAGCACCGCACACAATCTATAGAATGGTTGCGTCAGGAAGTGCATCCACATGTAGAAACACTGTCAGAGTGAGCATTTGGGCTTGATGCCGTCCTTCAGCTTGTTGGTTCCTGTCAAAGAGTACAACCCACGTCTACATCCAAAATGAATGTTAAAAATTGATAATTGATGAGGATATGTGTGTATCTATCTATCTATCTATCTATCTATCTATCTATCTATCTATCGATCTATCTATCTATCTATCTATCTATCTATCTATCTATCTATCTATATACATACATATATACATATATATATGTACATAAATACATATATACCTGTATATATATGCATATATACATAACTACATAAATAACAGACATGTGCATATATATATGTGTGTGTGTGCGTGTGTGCATATACGCATATTCACACACACACAAGCACACACACATACATGGATAAATCTTTCTGTATAATTCTTCTACAAAAAAAATCAAAGAGACCATAGTTCAACAAAGGCCTCATTTCATTAAAAATCCAGAGCAAATATTCTTAATTCATTTAATCAAGATATTGACCTAACTACATGCAAGCCATTTGCTATTTTACTGTGCTTCAACAGTCCATAGACAGCGGGGATGAGTTCTCTTCACAATTTACAATGCATACGCATATATAGGTCAAAATTAAATATAAGAAAGGAATAAGAACACGCACATGAAAATATATGTTGCCTTAAGGAACATTCCAGAAGATTTTTAAAAAAAATCAATAATGCTATCATGTATGTAGATATTACATATATACAAATATGCACACACACATATATGTATGTATATGTATGCATGAATGTATAGGTATATGCAAATATGCACACACACACATTCATATATATGTCTGTATATATGTATATATGCATATATGTGAATATACATACATATGCATACATACATACATACATATATATATATATATATATATATATATATATATATATATATATATATATATATATATATATATATATATACACACACACAAATGTATACATGCAAATAATATTAAATGTATGTATATATATATATATATATATACACACACATACTCCTTTTACTCATTTCAGCCATGCAGGTGTGGTCATGCTGGAGCACCACCATGGTCTTTCTGACTTCCTCACTCTGGGTGTTTCATATCACCACTCCTGTGTGTGCCTTTGTCCCAGCTATTGGTACATTTGGTATATAAGAGAGTTTGATTCCGCTGCCCTCGTCTGCACTTTATGTTGGGCTGTTAGTTCATCCAGCATTGTAGACAGGAGGATGTCTAGTTCCTTTTGAAGACATCTTCTTCCACCTCATGCAAATTTCTTAACCTTTGTGGCAGCACATTGAAGACCACAGTGGACAACAGTATTTAAAGTGAGGGCGGGTGAAGGTGGAGAAGAGAAGGATAATGATAGGAGCATCTCTTGACTGAAAAGTCCTGAGGATCAAGGAGCATGCCGTGTAAACCATCTCAACTTTGTTGTTTATGTGGGCACTCCAGCTCAAGTTGTCAACAGTTACTCCCAGGTTCCTGGTGGTGTTTGATGCCATGAGGTTTTCACTCAAAGGAAGCATGCATGGTAGTTTAAGTGCAGTCTCTTTACTGAGGTGGATTACTTCGAATTTATTCTCGTTTAGCTGCATATTGTATTTTTGGGATAACAGCAAACAGGTCCCATTATCTACCCTGTCAATGACCTTCAAAAGCTTAGAGTCATCCACAAATATTTTAATGCTGTTATGTTTGACAATGTCAATGATGTCATTGATGTAAGTAATGAAAAAGAGTGGGCCCAATACAGTGCCTTGTGGGACTCAACTAATAACTCTTGCTGAGCTTGATCAAACACCATCTATCACCACATGCTGGGTTCAGTTCACCACAAAACTTTGAATCTACCTTAATAATTTCCTTTGAATTCCAACATTAGTTTCTTTAATACGATGTAGTGGTGAACCTTGTTAAAGGCCTTGCAAATGTCAAAATAAATGACATCTGCATGACACGCAGATATACACATATACTTACACCGTAGTGTGAAGATGCATGGTTTAGGCATTAGGGTATTCAGCTCACAGTTGTAAGGTCATGAGTTCGATTCCCAGTAATGCAGTGTGTCCTCAAGCAAAACATTTTATTTCCCATTGTTCAAGTCCACTCAGCTGGCAAAAGTAAACTGTACTTATATTTCAAAGGGCCAGCCTTATCACATTCTGTGTCAAGCTGAATCTCCCCAAGAACTACATTAAGGGTATTGACCTTCGTGCGGGTGACACGTAAAAGCACCTACTACACTCTCGGAGTGGTTGGCGTTAGGAAGGGCATCCAGCTGTAGAAACTCTGCCAAATCAGATTGCAGCCTGGTGTAGCCATCTGGTTCACCTGTCCTCAGTCAAATCGTCCAACCCATGCTAGCATGGGAAGCGGACGTTAAACGACGATGATGATGATGTGTTTGAAAAGTGCTCAGCCAATTGCATATCAATTTCATGAGCAGGCTGTTCTTATTTCTTTACTGCCCACAAGGGGCTGGCTACACACAGAGGGGACAAACAAGGACAGACAAATGGGTTAAGTTGATTATATCGACCCCAGTGCGTAACTGGTACTTAATTTATCGACCTCAAAAGGATGAAAGGCAAAGTCGATCTCGGCGGAATTTGAACTCAGAACGTAACGGCAGACGAAATACCGTTAAGCATTTCGCCCGGCGTGCTAACGTTTCTGCCAGCTCGCCGCTGTTCTGTTGATCGAATTAACTGGAACACTCGTCATCTTAATCAACAGAATGCCAGTATACAGTAGTATTCGGGTATGGATGCCTGGTATGATGAATAGAAATGGGGAGATAAGTGGGTAAGAAACATGGTGCAGTGGAGAGGAGAAAAAATTGGTGGAAAAGTGTGAAGATATCAAAGAGGCAGTAAGCACTGGGGAAGGTGTATATCAACCAGGGGTATATATTCCAGGTGTGCTAGGTATGCGCTGCACACCCATCAAAAATGGCAAATTCGTTATAAATATTAATCTTAAATTTAATTATCAATCTTAATGGAAGACATTTGTTATACCCCTGTTTGCAGTTTGGTGCCATTGGGTGTGGCAGCACAACCAATACAACGACCATATACAACTGATATATATATCATTCTTTTATTCTTTTACTTGTTTCAGTCATTTGACTGTGGCCATGCTGGAGCACTGCCTTTAGTCGAGCAAATCGACCCAAAGACTTATTCTTTGGAAGTGTAGTACTTATTCTATCGAGCTCTTTTGCCGAACTGCTAAGTTACGGGGACGTAAACACACCAGCACCGGTTGTCAAGCGGTGTTGGAGGAGACAAACACAGACACGCAAACATACACACAGACATATACATACATATATATGACGGGATTCTTTCAGTTTCCGTCTATCAAATCCACTCACAAGGCTTTGGTCAGTCCGAGGCTATAGTAGAAGACACTTGCCCAAGGTGCCATGCAGTGGGACTGAACCCGGAACCATGTGGTTAGTAAGAAAGCTACTCACCACACAGCCATTCCTGCACCTATACCATGGGGACTCTTGGATTAGGCCATAGGCTATTAAAATACTCATAAGGGTTAAATTCTCTGTATACATAACCTGAATTTTTCACTGGATGTATTTCAGCACCCATGATATTTGTGTATATGTATGTGTGTGTGTGCGTGTGTGTGTGTGTGCGTGCGCACGTGTGTGTGTTTGTGTGCATGTGTGTGTGTGTGTAGATAGATAGATAGATAGATAGATAGATTGAACGATAGATAGATAGATAGACAGACAGACAGATAGACATACAGATAGATAGATAGATAGATACATACATACATACATACATACATACATACATAGAGAGATAGATATAGATGTAGATTTATATCGAACAGTCTTTGTCATCATCACCAACTGCACCAGCACCAGCGTTACCATCATCATCGCTATAATCATGAATTTTATGCCTGCATGTCTATGCTGCTATGTATGGGTTGGGACATTTTGCAACAGTGTCTTACAGCTGGAAGTTTTCCCTGATGACAATTCTTTTATTCGCCTTTCATGACATGCAAGTTTATGTGTATATACATAGGCATGATACATACATGTGTGTATGTATATGCATGTGTGTGCACATGCATTTGTTTACTTATCCCTAAACTGGTACCTTCATATTTAAGTAGATGCATAGCACTTTGTAGTGACTAAAGTGCAAGGTACTTTCATTGTCCTGCATTAATGAGAGATTTTAAGTTGAGGTTATTTCTACTTTGAAGATTAAAAATCAACAGCCGTTTCACACATCATTGCAAAATCAGTGGGGAAGTGGTATGGGATGTACCACCTGTTACCCTGTAGTCTATAAAGATGTTGCTTTTTAACAACAATTAAACAGGTAATGTAATAATAATGGCAACAATGATGATAATGATAACAGTAATGCTAAAACACTAATGCTAAAAAAAGTAATAATTATAACAACAACAACAACAACAATAATAATAATGACGATGATGATGATGATGATGACAGCAACAATAATAATAAAATTAAAGGTGAGGATAATAATTATGATTATGATGATGATGATGATATTGGTGATGATAATGATGATGATGATGGTGGTGGTGGTGGTGATGAAGATTATATTGACGATGATGATAATGATGATGATGGTGTTGATGATAGGGAGAACTTCAACAGGCAACCATATTCACACAGTTCACCAAATCCACACAATGGAAGCAACAACAGCAACAACAATTACTACTGCTGCTACTACTACTACAATAGTTAGTGAAAACAAAAGTAAACAAATACACAATGCATGAAAATAAAAGAACAAATGGCACAACAACAATAATAATGGTAAAAAAAAAATTAAATAGAAAAAAAAGAACAAAAGCGGGAGAAAAAAAATGGGTTTGTATTTTTTTTTTTTTTTTTTTTTGTTAATTCAAGATGAATACTGGCATCAGATAAGAAAGTTTCCTTCAGGCAATGAAGAAACTGGATAGATTAAAAAGAATCTAAATGTAGAGTCTTGAAAAATATTAGCAATATTGTATTATATGGCACACAGTAGGCTTTCAGTAAATGTAGTAGAGAGAAGTAGGAGGAAAGAGGGGGGAAAGAGAGGGAGACTGTAGAGTGAAAGGGAGAGAGTGTTAGAGAGACGGATAAAAGTAAATAATACACATGCATGCATATATGCACATATATTGACATACATACGCACACATTCACATTCACATATGCATGCAACACAAAACAGATCCAACAGCCATGTTTTTTTATACCACATATGTACTTTATAAAGATAGGATTCCATCAAATATATATATATATATATATATATATATATATATATATATATATATATATATGTATATATATATGCACAAACAGAATTGGATATCCATCTATTTATCTTTCTATCTATTTATCTATATATGCATGAGCACAAATTTAGATACACATAAATATACACAAAATACATATATATATACATGTATATAAAGGTTACGAAGGGTATTGGAGTCAACCAAACCCTAAAAATACAGGTAATACCGAGTAAGTGCTGTATACCGACTAGTTTTGCCCCTGACGTGGTTGCAACATGAGTGGGAAATATAACATGGGTCGTGTATTAGCGTGTGTATATATAAAAAAGAATAAGATAAAGAGACCAATGGCGTCAGTAAAATTCTTTTTTATATATACATGTCTATATGTATCCACATTTATATGTATATACATTAGTAATTATTTAAAACTTAGTTATGCACTTGGCAGTATGCCGATTAAAGCACTTTCACTGTCTACGGTTACTTGATGTCATCGACCGTATGGATATAAATGCCACTGGATCTACCTCAGGAATTCCTCAGTGTCCATTGAGTATATAACAATGAGAGAGTGAGAAAATGGAATTCATGAGATCAAAAATTCCATTTTCTCTCTCTCTCTCATTTGTTACGTATATACATATATATATATATATATATATATATATATATATATATGTATGTATGTGTATATTTACATACATATATACACATGCATAATAAAAATATTGGTACATCATCATCATCATCATCGTTGTTTAACGTCCATTTTTCCATGCTGGCATGGGTTGGACGGTTCGACTGGGGTCTTGGAAGCCAGGAGGCTGCACCAGGCCCTAATCTGATCTAGCAATGTTTCTACAGCTGGATGCCCTTCCTAACACCAACCACTCCGAGAGTGTAGTGAGTGCTTTTTACATGTCACCAGCACAGGGGCCAGAGGAGCTGGCATCAACCATGATTGGATGGTGCTTTTTACGTGCCACTGGCACGGAAGCCTGTCAGAGCGGCACTGGCATCGGCCACGTTTGGATGGTGCTTTTTATGTGCTACTGGCACAGAGGTCACAACTACAATTTCCATTTGATTTGATTTTGAGATTGTTGTTGATACATATACATATAAGTGCAGGTACGGCTGTGTGGTAAGAAGCTTGCTTCCCAACTGCATGTGTTTGGGTTCAATCCCACTGTGTGGCACCATCTGCAGATGTCTTCTACTATAGCTTTGGGATGACCAAAGCCTTATGAGTGGATTTGGTAGACAGAAACTGAAAGAAGCCCGTTGTGTGTATGTGTATATAAAACCCACCAACTTATAATAGTGTGTCTCTAAAACCTAAAGAATCTTTATAACCATATCCATGTATATTGTTTACCCTTTCCCTTTCCTTATAAGGAAAAGGCTGGTGCCCTCTTAAGCTTTGAATCACTAGGTCTGATAAGATGAAACAAAAAAAACAAATATACTAGCCTGTATGGTCTGGCTAAGTCAAAACGGTTTCTTGTATTCTTCCTTCCCACTTGGAGTGTTTAAATGTAGTTACATTAATATGTCCTACTGAAATGAAATTTCAGTAAATTTTCT
>NC_142931.1:117859876-117862376 GCF_046866305.1 Octopus bimaculoides
CGAAACCATAGTGATATCCATGGGGCTGCTGATGATGGAGGTATGTTGGATTGTTGGTATTGCTGTTATTGTATGTGCATGCAGAATAGTTTTATAACATATCCATTTGATATATATATATATATATGATCAGGGGATCTGAGTGAAGGAAGTTTATAAGTTTCAAGCAGTAAGTGGCAGGTATAAAGAACAAAATGTGGACAGTATAACAATTTACTAGCAACAAGAATTACACACTTTGCCAATATTGAAGTGAGGAAATTTGATATGCTGAAAGTTTCTATATACCTCACATATAGCAACTAAAGCTGCTAAAAATGCAACAAAAAGTCCACATGGATTTATACATATATATATACATATATACATACATACATACATACATACATATATATATATATATATATATATATATATATATATATATATATATATGTATGTATGTATGTATATATGTATGTATTCTTTTATTCTTTTATTTGTTTCAGTCATTTGACTGTGGCCATACTGGAGCAACACCTTTAGTTGAGCAAATTGACCCCAGGACTTATTCTTTGTAAGACTATAAAACAAGCCAAAGCCTTGTGAATAGATATGGTTAATGGAAATTCAAAGAAGATTGTCATATATGTATGTGTGTGTAGAGGGAGTTTGTGTATACCCATGTCATGACATCACCTGATGGTTGTAAATAAGAATCACCACGAAACAATGTGATTCATTGCAGGGCTTCTATGAAAAACATGCCTGGCTATGGTAAATATTAACCTAGCTTGGAAAAAGGTGAAGAGTTCGCAACAAGAAGGGTAACAGGCCATAAGATATCTGCCTCAACAAATTCCATCTGACCACCATGCAAGTATAGAACAGTGAATATTAAGTGAACCCACATGCACACACTCACACATACACACTCACACATACACACACACACAGGTACATATATACATATAGGCGCAGGAGTGGCTGTGTGGTAAGAAGCTTACTTCCCAACCACATGGTCCCAGGTTCAGTCCCACTATGTGGCACCTTGGGCAAGTGTCTTTTACTGTAGCCTCAGGCCAGCCAAAACTTTGAGAGTGGATTTGCTAGATGAAAACTGAAAAAGCCAGTTGTATGTATGTATACATATATATATATATATATATATATATACATATATATATATATATATATATATATATATATATATATATATATATATATATATATGTTGTATTTGTGTGTCTGTGTTTGTCCTCACTACCAGTGCTTGGCAACTGATGTTGGTGTGTTTACGCCCCTGTAACCTAGTGGTTCAACAAAAGCGACCAATAGAATAAGTACTAGGCTTATAAAGAATAACGGCTGGGGTCGATTTGTTCAACTAAAGGTGGTGCTCCAGCATGGCTGCAGTGAAAGGACTGAAACAAGTAAAAGAATAAAAAATACATATATATATATATATATATATATATATATATATGCATACTCACATACACACCCCTACATAATTATATATATATATATGTACAAATGAGTTTTTGAGTTTTTATATATGAGACAAAAAAATTAAAATTTGAAAAGTAAATAACGTTTTTCTTTTCTTTGTATTCTTAGAAAAGATTAAAATGACCTGATAAATTAGATGCAAACTGGTTTCACTTTCAGTAGTGAAGTCCGCTATTCAGACTGTTACCATGACGTTAACATTATAGATAACTATCTTTACCATAACACAGTGTTACTAAAGCGATATCATGACAGCTGAAAGTGTTAATAGTTTCCATTATATTGTTTTGCTGTAGGACTGTGAATCTGTTTTAATAATATAGCATCTTTTTCATTCAATTTTAATTAAAAATTTTCTTTTAAATTTTAATATTTTTCTTTCAAATACTGTAATTGTATCAACATCAATAACTCGTTTTGTTTGCATTATATATATAAAAGAAATCATTATATATATATAATGATTTCTTTTATATGTATGTATATATATATATATATATATATATATATATATATACATATAAAAGAATATATATATATATATATATATATATATATATATATACATATAAAAGAAAATATATATATATATATATATATATATATATATATATATATATATATATATATATATATATATATATATATTGCCATTAGGAAGGGCATTTGGCATGGCATCTAGCCATAGAAACCATGCCAAATCAGACTAAGGCCTGGTGCAGCTCTCCAGCTTACCAGTTTCAATCAAACTGTCTAACCCATGCCAACATGGAAAGCAGATATGAAATGATGATGATGATGATGATGTATATATATATATATATATATATATATATATATATATATATGTATATATATCAACTTTAAATAGAGCTCAAAATTGATCCGTTGAAAATACTTTATTGCAACGACAATAACAATAATAACAAATAAATAGACCTATGTACATTTCGATAGAACATCCAGAATGATTAATACATATCATAAAATATTATAAAATATTATAAAA